>NC_034016.1:18596945-18718418 GCF_000346465.2 Prunus persica
TTTTCTTTAATTTTTTTGCATTAAATAGTAATTACGAGATAATTAACAAATAAAGTAATTCAAAAAGGGTAAGATATGACTTAATTACATATAATAAACCAAAGAAGTAGGTCAAGAAACTAATTTTATATTATGAAAATTTTTTAAAACAAAAAAAGGGAGAAAATTCCTGGAAAAGAGTATAGCCGCGCGGCTATACTATTTGTAATATTAAAAGACCAGACCAGCCCACAGCACAGGCGCCACGTGTCAAAAAGGTCCGGTACTTTTTTTTAAAAAGGTAAAACGAGTATAGCCGTGCGGCTATACTATTTCTTGTAAAAAAAAATAAAAAACAATCTGGTACAGCCCGGCCCAGGGACCATGTGCGCCACGAGGCAAGCAAGTAGAACCGAACGGCTATACACTTTTTTTTGAACAATTAAGGGAAAACTGAGTATAGCCGCACGGATATACTATTTATTGAAAAAAAAAAAGAATCTGGTACAGCCCGGCCCAGGCGCCATGTGCGCCACGTGGCAAACAAGTAAAGCCGAACGGCTATACTATTTTTGAAAATAATATATATATATATATATATATTTAAACAGTATAGCCGGGCGGCTATACTGTTTAAAAATATATATATATATTATTTTTGTTCAATAATATGTGAGAATATGAATATAATACTTGAATTTTGTGTGCCTTATTGAAATTTTAATAAAAAAAATACGTGTATTAAACTTGAGAAATACGTGCGGACGTGTATAGTACATTGTTAAACGTGAAAGTACCAAGATCTTTATACGTATAATAATGATGGAAAAGTAAAAAATCGAAAGGGGACAATAGTTACTCGAGTAGTAGCCTAATAGTAACGGAGAGGGCTCTTGGGCGATGGAGAAATTTAATTACGACACCCAAACAATTTCGCAAAACACTTAATAAACAGAAATTAATTATTTTGTGCACATTTTCTTTAATTTTTTTGCATTAAATAGTAATTACGATATAATTACCAAATAAAGTAATTCAAAAAGGGTAAGATATGACTTAATTACATATAATAAACTAAAGAAGTAGGTCAAGAAACTAATTTTATATTATGAAAATTTTTTAAAACAAAAAAAGGGAGAAAATTCCAGGAAAAGAGTATAGCCGAGCGGCTATACTATTTGTAATATTAAAAGACCAGACCAGCCCACAGCACAGGCGCCACGTGTCAAAAAGGTACGGTACTTTTTTTTTAAAAGGTAAAACGAGTATAGCTGTGCGGCTATACTATTTCTTGTAAAAAAAATAAAAAAGAATCTGGTACAGCCCGGCCCAGGGACCATGTCTGCCACGTGGCAAGCAAGTAGAGCCGAACGGCTATACCCTTTTTTTTGAACAATTAAGGGAAAACTGAGTATAGCCGCACGGCTATACTATTTATTGAAAAAAAAAAGAATCTGGTACAGCCCGGCCCAGGCGCCATGTGCGCCACGTGGCAAACAAGTAAAGCCGAACGGCTATACTATTTTTAAAAACAATTAAGGAAAGCTGCGTATAGCCGTGCGGCGATACTGTCTAAAAAAATATATATATTATTTTTATTCAATAATATGTGAGAATATGAATATAATACTTGAATTTTGTGTGCCTTATTGAAATTTTAATAAAAAAATACGTGTATTAAATTTGATAAATACGTGCGGACGTGTATAGTACATTGTTAAACGTGAAAGTACCAAGATCTTTATACGTATAATAATGATGGAAAAGTAAAAAATCGAAAGGGGACAATAGTTACTCGAGTAGTAGCCTAATAGTAACGGAGAGGGCTCTTGGGCGATGGAGAAATTTAATTACGACACCCAAACAATTTCGCAAAACACTTAATAAACAGAAATTAATTATTTTGTGCACATTTTCTTTAATTTTTTTGCATTAAATAGTAATTACGATATAATTACCAAATAAAGTAATTCAAAAAGGGTAAGATATGACTTAATTACATATAATAAACTAAAGAAGTAGGTCAAGAAACTAATTTTATATTATGAAAATTTTTTAAAACAAAAAAAGGGAGAAAATTCCAGGAAAAGAGTATAGCCGAGCGGCTATACTATTTGTAATATTAAAAGACCAGACCAGCCCACAGCACAGGCGCCACGTGTCAAAAAGGTACGGTACTTTTTTTTTAAAAGGTAAAACGAGTATAGCTGTGCGGCTATACTATTTCTTGTAAAAAAAATAAAAAAGAATCTGGTACAGCCCGGCCCAGGGACCATGTCTGCCACGTGGCAAGCAAGTAGAGCCGAACGGCTATACCCTTTTTTTTGAACAATTAAGGGAAAACTGCGTATAGCCGCACGGCTATACTATTTATTGAAAAAAATAATAATAATCTGGTACAGCCCGGCCCAGGCGCCATGTGCGCCACGTGGCAAACAAGTAAAGCCGAACGGCTATACTATTTTTGAAAATAATATATATATATATATATATATTTAAACAGTATAGCCGTGCGGCTATACTGTTTAAAAATATATATATATTATTTTTATTCAATAATATGTGAGAATATGAATATAATACTTGAATTTTGTGTGCCTTATTGAAATTTTAATAAAAAAATACGTGTATTAAACTTGAGAAATACGTGCGGACGTGTATAGTACATTGTTAAACGTGAAAGTACCAAGATCTTTATACGTATAATAATTCTGGAAAAGTAAAAAATCGAAAGGGGACAATAGTTACTCGAGTAGTAGCCTAATAGTAACGGAGAGGGCTCTTGGGCGATGGAGAAATTTAATTACGACACCCAAACAATTTCGCAAAACACTTAATAAATAGAAATTAATTATTTTGTGCACATTTTCTTTAATTTTTTTGCATTAAATAGTAATTACGATATAATTACCAATTAAAGTAATTCAAAAAGGGTAAGATATGACTTAATTGCATATAATAAACTAAAGAAGTAGGTCAAGAAACTAATTTTATATTATGAAAATTTTTTAAAACAAAAAAAGGGAGAAAATTCCAGGAAAAGAGTATAGCCGCGCGGCTATACTATTTGTAATATTAAAAGACCAGACCAGCCCACAGCACAGGCGCCACGTGTGAAAAAGGTACGGTACTTTTTTTTTAAAAGGTAAAACGAGTATAGCCGTGCGGCTATACGATTTCTTGTAAAAAAAATAAAAAAGAATCTGGTACAGCCCGGCCCAGGGATCATGTGCGCCACGTGGCAAGCAAGTAGAGCCGAACGGCTATACCCTTTTTTTGAACAATTAAGGGAAAACTGAGTATAGCCGCACGGCTATACTATTTATTGAAAAAAAAAAAGAATCTGGTACAGCCCGGCCCAGGCGCCATGTGCGCCACGTGGCAAACAAGTAAAGCCGAACGGCTATACTATTTTTGAAAACAATTAAGGGGAAACTGAGTATAGCCGTGCGGCTATACTGTTTAAAAATATATATATATTATTTTTATTCAATAATATGTGAGAATATGAATATAATACTTGAATTTTGTGTGCCTTATTGAAATTTTAATAAAAAAATACGTGTATTAAACTTGAGAAATACGTGCGGACGTGTATAGTACATTGTTAAACGTGAAAGTACCAAGATCTTTATACGTATAATAATTCTGGAAAAGTAAAAAATCGAAAGGGGACAATAGTTACTCGAGTAGTAGCCTAATAGTAACGGAGAGGGCTCTTGGGCGATGGAGAAATTTAATTACGACACCCAAACAATTTCGCAAAACACTTAATAAATAGAAATTAATTATTTTGTGCACATTTTCTTTAATTTTTTTGCATTAAATAGTAATTACGATATAATTACCAATTAAAGTAATTCAAAAAGGGTAAGATATGACTTAATTACATATAATAAACTAAAGAAGTAGGTCAAGAAACTAATTTTATATTATGAAAATTTTTTAAAACAAAAAAAGGGAGAAAATTCCAGGAAAAGAGTATAGCCGCGCGGCTATACTATTTGTAATATTAAAAGACCAGACCAGCCCACAGCACAGGCGCCACGTGTCAAAAAGGTACGGTACTTTTTTTTTTAAAAGTTAAAACGAGTATCGCCGTGCGACTATACTATTTCTTGTAAAAAAATAAAAAAGAATCTGGTACAGCCCGGCCCAGGGACCATGTGCGCCACGTGGCAAGCAAGTAGAGCCGAACGGCTATACCCTTTATTTGAACAATTAAGGGAAAACTGAGTATAGCCGCACGGCTATACTATTTATTGAAAAAAAAAAAAGAATCTGGTAAAGCCCGGCCCAGGCGCCATGTGCGCCACGTGGCAAACAAGTAAAGCCGAACGGCTATACTATTTTTGAAAACAATTAAGGGAAAACTGAGTATAGCCGTGCGGCTATACTGTTTAAAATTATATATATATTATTTTTATTCAATAATATGTGAGAATATGAATATAATACTTGAATTTTGTGTGCCTTATTGAAATTTTAATAAAAAAATACGTGTATTAAACTTGAGAAATACGTGCGGACGTGTATAGTACATTGTTAAGCGTGAAAGTACCAAGATCTTTATACGTATAATAATGATGGAAAAGTAAAAAATTGAAAGGAGACAATAGTTACTCGAGTAGTAGCCTAATAGTAACGGAGAGGGCTCTTGGGCGATGGAGAAATTTAATTACGACACCCAAACAATTTCGCAAAACACTTAATAAATAGAAATTAATTATTTTGTGCACATTTTCTTTAATTTTTTTGCATTAAATAGTAATTACGATATAATTACCAATTAAAGTAATTCAAAAAGGGTAAGATATGACTTAATTACATATAATAAACTAAAGAAGTAGGTCAAGAAACTAATTTTATATTATGAAAATTTTTTAAAACAAAAAAAGGGAGAAAATTCCAGGAAAAGAGTATAGCCGTGCGGCTATACTATTTGTAATATAAAAAGACCAGACCAGCCCACAGCACCGGCGCCACGTGTCAAAAAGGAAAGGTGAGTATAGCCGTGCGGCTATACTATTTCTTGTAAAAAAAATAAAAAAGAATCTGGTACAGCCCGGCCCAGGGACCATGTGCGCCACCTGGCAAGCCAGTAGAGCCGAACGGCTATACCCTTTTTTTGAACAATTAAGGGAAAACTGAGTATAGCCGCACGGCTATACTGTCTATTGAAAAAAAAAAAGAATCTGGTACAGCCCGGCCCAGGCGCCATGTGCGCCACGTGGCAAACAAGTAAAGCCGAACGGCTATACTATTTTTAAAAACAATTAAGGAAAGCTGCGTATAGCCGTGCGGCGATACTGTCTAAAAAAATATATATATTATTTTTATTCAATAATATGTGAGAATATGAATATAATACTTGAATTTTGTGTGCCTTGTCAAAAAGGGTAATAAAAAAATACGTGTATTAAACTTGGGAAATACGTGCGGACGTGTATAGTACATTGTTAAATGTGAAAGTACCAAGATCTTTATACGTATAATAATGATGGAAAAGTAAAAAATCGAAAGGGGACAATAGTTACTCGAGTAGTAGCCTAATAGTAACGGAGAGGGCTCTTGGGCGATGGAGAAATTTAATTACGACACCCAAACAATTTCGCAAAACACTTAATAAATCGAAATTAATTATTTTGTGCACATTTTCTTTAATTTTTTTGCATTAAATAGTAATTACGATATAATTACCAATTAAAGTAATTCAAAAAGGGTAAGATATGACTTAATTACATATAATAAACTAAAGAAGTAGGTCAAGAAACTAATTTTATATTATGAAAATTTTTTAAAACAAAAAAAGGGAGAAAATTCCAGGATTAATTTTTTTATTTTTAAAGAGTATAGCCGCGCGGCTATACTATTTGTAATATAAAAAGACCAGCCCACAGCATAGGTACCACGTGTCAAAACGGTAGAGCCGGGCGGCTATACTATTTTTTTTAAAAAGTAAAACGCGTATAGCCGCCCGGCTATACTATTTCTTAGGGGGGGGAAAAATGAAAAAAATATGGTGCAGCCCAGCCCAGGCGCCATGTGCGCCACGTGACAACAAGTAGAGCCGAACGGCTATACTATTTTTAAAAACAATTAAGGGAAAACTGAGTATAGCCGTGCGGCTATACTAAAAAATTGTATATATATGTATATATATTATTTTTATTCAATAATATGTGAGAATATGAATATAGTACTTGAATTTTGTGTGTCTTATTGAAATTTTTGTAAAAAATATGTGTATTTAAACATGAGAAATACGTGCAGACATATATAATACATTATTAAAAGTGAAAGTACCAAGATCTTTATACATATAGCAATTTTGGAAAAGTAAAAAATCGAAAGGGTACAATAGTTACTCGAGTAATGGCCTAATAATAACGGAGAGGCCTCTTGGGCGATGGAGAAATTTAATTAGGACACCCAAACGATTTCACAAAACACTTAATAAACATAAATTAATTATTTTGTGCACTTTTTCTTTAATTTTTTTGTATTAAATAGTAATTAAAATATAATTACCAATTAAATTAATTCAAAGAGGATAAGATATTACTTAATTACATATAATAAATTAAAGAAGTAGGCCACAAAAAAAAAATTAAAGAAACTAATTATATATTTTTTAAAACAAAAAAGGGCAAAAATTCCAGGATTAATTTTATTTATTTATAAAAAGTATAGCCGTCGCCAGCCCTCCTACGGTGCCATAGCCGCCATGGCACCTCAGTCAGATGAGTAACAAGAGGGGAAATGCACTACCATGGTCCCAATTTGTCCAAAAGTAGGTAAATACTAGCTTCTAAACTATCAAATTTGTGCCTATTATATCTAACTGGTTTAAAAGATCGTTTCTTTTTATTTTTATTTTCCAAATATACAATTTCGTCTTGATTTGGTTTCCTTCTTGTTGTTGTTATTTTGGCTATGTTTTATGTGATATAAATTCAATAATTTATTGGAACCATGAAATTAAAGAAAGATTACCCAGTAACACTCCTCACAGCAATGGCAGAGCCATGAAATTAATTAAAGAAAATTAAATTTAAAATGTTTGAATTGATGAAACCAAGAAGTGAGTTTTCAGATGACCTCTGGGGTCTATTAGTTTTAAGATTGGTATCTCTATTATTTTTTGTTGCTCTTACATGTATTTAATTTATCATCTATACAGTTGCATGTATTTAGTTCGAAGAGATTGGTGGTGTTAGTTCTTTCACTTTAGGTTGTCTTCCCTCAATTAGGGTTAGAGACCTCCTTAGTTTTGGCTCCTTGAAAGTTCCCTATTTAAAAAAATGTCACCTTTATCATTTTTGTTCCAGAACACCAAAAGCTGCAAGGTCTACAAGTTAGTTAGTAGCAGCCTAGTTCCTTCAGGTTCTGATTGATAGATTGCTTTGAGTCACTGTGATATTGGTATCTTAATTTAGTGTTTTAAAAAGCTTTCCCATGTTTGGTGTAATTCTTTGTTCTTGTATAACTGAGATGTATTTCAAACTCTAAGTTCTAGTTTCGGAAAGTAGAGGATATATGGTTCGATACTTGAGAAGAAATATATTGCTCCACAAGGTTCTTGAGGGAAACTTAAGTAAATCTGGTTTTTATTTTTGTGAAATATATGGGGACAGAGATTTTCTGACCCTGTAGTATTTGTGAATTGTAGCACTTTCACTCTTACAAAAATGCTTAGCTGTGGAAAGATTTTATGAGTCCACTGGTTTACCATGAGAAGGATATGGACCTCAAAGTTCTTAAAAAACGCACACATGTTATCCCTCTATAGATTTGTTAAAAGTTTATTCGAGATAAGAATACGTTTCTTCATCTGATAAGTGTTGATGACTTAATATTATCATGGCATTTTCAACAAATAAGTGTTGATGACTTAATATTATCATGAGATTTTGAACAATCAAGTGTTGATGACTTGATATTACCAGACACCCCCTCCCAACTCTGGCCCTCCGCAAAAAGAAAAATAAAAATATTGAAGAAACAATGTACAACAGAAACTGTGGCTGTGAGGCAAAGGGATCTGTATAGTCAGACTTCCTCTTACGGTTTGCTAAGTGTCTATGTAGCGTGCTGATTTTTTTAGCGGTAGATGTCCTAAAGTTTAATTTAGTAGTTGGGGGGATCTTTTTTAAGTATTTGATGAACTTCAGTAGTTGTCTTATATCTCTGTTGATTCTTCTGCCTCCCCCCCTTCTGTTACTTCTTGGTTACACTTGGTGGGAGAAAGATCATGATCTCTAGTAACATGAAAAACTACTCGCCTGTTAAGCTTCTCTTACCCCTCTGTTGTTGTTAATTGTTTTTTAGTATGTCGGTTGACTGAATATATAGAGTTCAATGAGTTTTAATGTGGGGCATATGCATATATTCCACGATACGTGTTAATGCCCTTGTTGAGGAGTTGTATGTGCAGTTGTTGAGGAGTTGTATGTGCAAGATAAGATGATGGGAATATCAAGCCACTCAATAACTTGAAAATCACTTGGTTGAAGCAATCTGAGATCATCAAGGAGCCATATTTCTGTTCTTTGAGGAATTTACTATTATACTTCCCAGGGATAAGCTTCCTAATCATCACCGGATTATTGTATTTGATGGAAACGGAAAGATTCGGGACTGTGTATGTATGAAAGTTTATTTAAATCACATGTGGACCGCTCTTGTAAATTTGCATAATTAAGCATCAACTGGATCAACAGATTTGAACAACTCAGTTTGAGTGGTATGGTTTAGTTTAGTTTGATTTCTTCCATGATCTTAGTTCAAACAAAATCGGACCATGCCCACCCATAATTAAGTGTGAGAGACTTTCAAGAAGACTCAACGAGTATTGATCAATTACACCCGAAAACACTGTTTACGGGAGAGATTCGTATTTATATAAAAATCATGGACTTGAAAAAACTGCTTATGAAGGTGTCTGGAAAAGATAAAGAACTTTTTGCACATGAGATTATAGAAGTAGATAGCCTTTTTCTTTACAATGGCATTTTCGTTCAGTTCTTTTTTCATGCTGTGAAAACACAATAGTGGTTGTTTTTACTTAAAGATAATGCTTCCTTGTGAGCACGTCTCTCCTGTGTGAACAGCAGATTAACCAAAACATTATAGCTTGTTATTTGGAACGCTTATCTTTCTTGGCATGAAAAGGAATTGAAAACCTATATAGATAGTGAAGTTAGTTTTGAAAATTTGGTATAAGAAAGCAGAGTTGGAAAAGCGAGAAGGGTAAGAGAGAGAGAGAGAGGAGGAGGAGGTGGATGTCTAGTTCATGACCATTGCTATAAATTGAACTTGTAATTGATTTGTTAAGTTACATACATAAGAATTTGTTAAATTTGCATTCTACCAACTAAAATAATAATATTAATGAAAAAACGCAACCTAAAAACTAATCAACGAAAATGAAGTCAAAGATCCTACTGTGAACCTAAGTTCCTACTATGAATCCACCATAGGAGATTAGTGAGAGAGTTTCCATCATCAAAACCCTTCAAGCTCTTAATCTTCTCCGAAGCACCATCCTTATCATAAATCCCTTGCAAGGCATAGACAAAGCCTTTCCATCCTTCCTCAACTCCTTCTCTACTCAGGGCTGGCAATGCCCATTCCACAATTTCCTTAGCAAAGCCATCATCAGAGAACAAGATCTCAGTGATTGGGGATATGGGCAGCAACTGAATTCCAAGCCTTATTTCTTTTGCCTCTGGAGGAGCAAACCAAAGTCCACTGTCTCTCTTGTTTGCCCATAAAATTCCCACAATCCTATTTTCCTTTGTGAACTTTTCCTCATAAAGTGTATCTCCTTCTCTTACATGCCACCACATTTGAGCTGCTTGAATTTCCAGAGATGTAAGCATTGATCCACTATTGAAAAGATTGGTGTCTCCATAGGCTAATCCCATCAATGCAGCTGAGTAGTAAGCATTCACTGCCTCACTTGTGCTCTCTTGGTCCCTTCCATCTCCAAATTCAGTCAGTCCTCCAGCCCATGAGTGCAGTTTGTACAGATCAAAGCATCTCAACCGCAGATAGTTTGAATTCGATCGGTTGCCAATGTTGATGAAATCTGCTGCAAGAGAGTAAGCTTGAGGCTTGTACTTGCTCCCCCATGCACGGTCAATCTTTGCAAGCACTGAAATACCATAAACAAAATATCCAAGATGATAATGGTGATCATTATAAACTCCAAACCCAAAATCTGCACCGCGATCAGTTGATCCTTGTTGGGTGACAAGTCCACCCCATTTAGGATCATACAAAAAACCATTCCCACTTAAAGTACCATCCAACCATGGCTCAATGGCGTCCGCCAAGTACTTCCTAATTGCTGGAACCACATCAAGACAATTCACCTCCTCAGCAATCACAGCCAACCTTGCTGCTCTGGCAACCAATTTCCCATAAAAGTATGACGATTCAGTTGTTATTGGCGTCGAACTAAGAGCCTTAACATCACGACGAAGCGCATAAACAATTTCAGGGTGTGAGGCTTGTTTGACACCTCCGATTGAATGCCAAGTGACTGATATATTATGAGATTTCAACTCCCACAAATCGCCAACGATGCCAACCAGATCGCCATCAATGCCCTTGTACTTGAAATCCTCCAAAACAGTAGCATTAGACAGAAGGTGAAGATGGAGAGGATGAGCTAGCATAAGCAAATTTCCCAGTCCATACTTTTCCCATTTATATTCCAGAGTGAATGGCTTTGTGAACACAGCCTCACCAGAAATCGGGTAAGCAGAACTAAACCGGTCAAGGATTGCCACGTATTTTGGATCAGAACCCGGCACCAATGCAATCCGAATATTCCCAGAATAGCCATCAAAAGTTAAGGTTGATGGGCTGCTTCTAATCAAATTAGCTGGGGAGGAGGTGTACATAACCCATGTTTGATTGTTGTTAAGCTGGAAGGTGAACTTGGTCTTTGAGTTGCTCGAATAGGATTCGAGGATTGCGTGAATGGTTGAGACAGAAACCGCAGTGGGGCTAGACACATTGCAGGTGACATAGGGGCTTCCTCGAGCGAGGAAGAAACGAAGGTTGGAGGAGGGAAAGTCCAAGGTGACACTGAGATCAGTGAAGGCAGAGATTACACGGCCGCTGTTATTTGCTGTAGCTAAGTTGGCGCTGGTTTGGGAGGCGGAGATGGTGAGGTCAGGGACAAAGGTTTGGGAGATGAAAGCAGAGGTGGAGGAGAGAGATGGGTAGGAGATAGATAGAGAGTAGGAGGATGAGTTGATGCTGTAGGGGTGGAAGTACTCTGGTTTGTCACCATTGTTGAGAGCAAAGTTCTGAAAAAAAGAATTGGTGGGGAGAGGGGTGGAGAGGAGGTTTGCAGAGAAGAAGCTTGAAGGGTCAGGGAGGATTGTGGATTGGGTTGGAGGGAATTGGAATGAGGAGGATAATGAGGTGGTGTGCGGAATTAGTGAAAGAGCTGAAACACAGAGGATGAGAGCAAAAGTGAAAGAAGAAGGGAGGTTGTTTGCCATTGCGCCTTGTTGTGATGGTGAAGTCTCTCTAAAATTGGCCTCATATTTATAGGTTTTTTCAAGATGTTCCTAGTTGTGCAAGTTGTTTTTTTTCTCTGGTTCCTCTAGGAAATTGAAAATTTTCTCTGGTGTATTTTTACTTTCCTTTTTTTTGTTAGTCCTGTTATAACTAGAGATTTGTTTCCT
The DNA here is from genome assembly GCF_000346465.2 of Prunus persica. NCBI lineage: Eukaryota > Viridiplantae > Streptophyta > Magnoliopsida > Rosales > Rosaceae > Prunus > Prunus persica. The sequence continues at coordinate 18,608,633 of NC_034016.1, forward strand.
AGTGTTGTAATCTTTGTATATTCCTCACTACTGAATGAGAAAATTTTCCTTCGTCTTCCTAATTTCTTTACACAGAGAGGCCGATTCCTTCGTCCAAGGTACCAAAGATTTCGGACTTTTGCGTTGTGTTTGGTTGTCGAGAAAATACCGGGAATAGTCTTGTTAAATCGCATTGTTTTATGATTTGCGGCTTGATTTATGCTTTTCGCATTTGTCTGTTGGCTAAATGAGAGGAGAAAATTTGGTCAATGCAAAAGAAGGTGGGGTCCACTTCAAAACTGAGGAGAGAGTGGATTTTGTCTCATCTTGGTAAAACCCATTTGGCGAATTGCTCCCAACCTGCTTCGTTTTAGGATGGCAATGGGTGGAATCGGGGATGGGAATGCATTTCCATCTCCAATCATCGTTAAGCTTTTTTTCTCATCCTTGCTTTCATAGCCATAATATTTATATCAGGGATTTCCCATACCCATCTTCGTTGGGGAATGGGTTTCCCGACCCGCCTCATTACGGAAGAAAAAATCAATATAAAACTAGTTTGTTGAAAGAAAAAAAAATAAGATTAAGAGATCAGGACTGTTAATCTATATAATATATACGTATAAGACAATATAAAAATGTTTACATATTGACTAGAACTTAACTAATATTAGTAGTGTGGCTTAAGAATATTTATATAAATATATAATATAATAATATAAAATATAAAATATTGTCGGCACAGTCACTTTAATATCATATATATATATATTATAATATATATATATATATATATATTCTAAACGGGAAGGGTTTGAGTTGATGATTATAATACCCTCTTCGAACACCATACTCAAAAAATTCTCCGTACCCATTCCCATACCCATTTTTTATCCTTCATACCCGACCCATTAGGGTCGAATCCCCGCGAAGACCCTTATCAGCGGGAAAAATTGTTATCTCTACTTTGTTTCCGGTTCGAATTATAAAGACAAAAATGTGCATTGCTAACTAGTTTCCTTATCATTCCAATTTTCTTGTATACTTTCCATGTTCTGATTATGTGACAATGAATGGCTGAATTGCTTTCTCACGAACTCCATGTTTTTCTTCATATTTTTGGCTGATTTAACAGTGCTGGTGGTGGGCATCGGGGAGAGATTGATGGAATGTTATAGTTGTTTGTCTTAGCTTCCACGCATCTTGTTATTGGCATCAAGTCAACATGCTGGACCCAGAGAGAAAGAAAAATGATTTTGCCAATCATGCAGATAAACAACTGTCTGCCAGTCGTTGCTAATTCCTTTCCCAACATTAGTTCTCACATGTAGAGTAAGCTGTTTTGGTGCTTCTTTGATCCTGGAGTTTTATTGTCTGTGTAACAGGCAGAGTTAGCATACAGTTAAATGTAGATATCCCTGTGGATACTGAGTTACAACAAGGTTGTATATGGCGCCAGGCAAGAGGATCCGCTACCTACAGTACAAAATATTCTAGTCCATGCTTTTAGTAGCTTAGGATTTCAGCTCTTTGGAGTTCGCAGGTTGGTGTTGCTCAACAATCGTATGATGAATTGGATAATCTTGCCTCTTTGATATCACCACCTGAATCAGAGTTGAATGTCGAAGATGATGGTATGACTTCGGAAGTAAGTAGGATTTCAAGATGGAAAAGTTTGCATCCATTGTGCTGTCAATACTGGTCCCGGAACAAGGGAGGTGTGCACCTTCAGTTTTTATCTCTACTTGTTTTGTTTTCGGTCGTTTGAAAGCAACCGAATCTCTGGCCATGGTTTCAATCTTGCCCCTACATTTTCATTCTTGGCATTGTGCAGGTTATTGTTTATGCGGCACTGCATTTAAAACATAGAAGAAAGAAAGAATTATTAGAGGATAATCCGGAGATATGTGCATCAAGGATTGCAGATATTTTACACTGAGACAAAAGTGGCAAGATAGGAAGAGATTCATGCATCCAATAAGATTTGAGAGATCTTATCTTTATGAAACATTTACATGTGAGGATAAAATTGGGTTGTCTTTGATTACGAAAAGGCTGAAAACGCAAAAGATATTATCCTAAGACACTCCAAGGTTGAGGTCAATGTATCTCTTTAAAACATTCGAGTATATTTAAAGAGTATAGATATAGCCCCTTGGCTATATTTTTAAAATATTCGAATATATCTACAATATTAAAGGATAGGAAATGATGATTTCAGGCCTGCGATTGAGGCTAACTAGTTATCGTCGACAAACAATTTTGCAAAACCCTCAAATCTATTCGAGCAAACACAAAATCTCTAACTCTTCAAAACGTCATCGCGAGCACTCTTACGGTATCATAGCCGCCATGATTAGAATAACACTTTCTTTATGTTCAAAAGACAATCAGTTTAAAGGAACTTGTAGGTGAGACTTGTTACTGTGTCCGGATGGGATCGAAAGTTTGAAATGTCATGATTTGGTTAAGAAAGAAAAACCATTTAAAATATAGGGATATGATTGGATTACAACAGGCGGTAGCTTTCATTAGTTTTATGCTGCATGCGCCTTATGATAGTCTACCAACACCTTAATTTCGAGCTGAGATAGGAGAGTGGGGCTTGCATATAGATTTGGTAACTTGTGTTGTTAGTTTCTTGCGGTATGAAATTATCTTAAATTCAAATTCCACCCATTAATTTATCGTGTTCAAATATATAAATTTGAATTCATTCATAAATCTTTCGTGTCACTTATTCACCCGTTTATCCCGTTGCTCTATTTTTTGTTCAACAAAATTCCAAGATATAAAATGTTTACCAAATGTTATCGAATACAATAATATAACAAGTTACTATAGTGTTTCATAAAAATAAACACTACACTAACATGACTTGTCAATAATTTTATTTACACGTTATGGACCTGATAATGTCGTATATAATTTTGTCAGTTCGAATTGAACAAGCCCAATGTCGTTCCCTACAAGTAGTTATCCACAGCTCATCAAAAGCCCAATCCAAATAATTTTGAGCTGAGAGGGATAAGTATGGGAGGTAAACAGCCCATTTGACATGAAAAGATGAAAAGGAGAACATGAAGCCCCAAAAGCTTCCAAATTCCTACAATTCAAACTTCACTCGTGTTACACATATTGCCTGAAAACTTATAGCAAGTTATATATTGACGTCACTCGCATGACGTCTTTGAAGGGTAGGCAATGAGTTGTCGAAAATCAGATAGGGGTAACTGAATTTGACCATCTCAACCAAAATTCTTGTACATGAATCGAGGAAAAACTTACCTACTTCCGAAGAAAAGAAAGATTTACATGTGATGGGGTTAGAATAGCATTATTTTATTCTTTTCATTCAATCACGCTACATCATGTAAAGTTCTTATTACAAATGGCGGAACATGATTGCTTTTTTAATTGATGATAACAAAACAGTGTTATTTGTTCTTGTAGTGTAGAGGTTTTTCTCATATTCCGAGGTGTATACACTTGTTGCAGTCAATTTTTTCTCATACAATTGTTGAATAATACACTCTTATATTCGACTCTAATCATACACTGATCACGTGATTCATTACTGCGAGATATATATCCAAAACAAAAAAATCATCTCAATTACAAGTTCGGAGATCCTTTTTTTCTTTCTTTCTTTTTTTCTTTTTAATGTACTCAATACAAACATCTCGAAATACCCCCACTATAGACAAATGGGTGATTGTGGTCACACACTCTTCAGCAAAGGGAAAGGGATCGGTGCCAATGGTTTAATGCGTACAATTATGCACACCTAACTTATCCCGCATTAAAATCTTATGTTAAGTTACCTTCACTTTTGTTGAGCTGCCTCTTTCACATAGTCAAGCTTTTTTTGTATGCTATAAGCTTTGGTCCCACAAACATGCATGTTATTTGCCCTATTGCAGACAGCTTTAGCACATGTCTATATATGGGGCTCTAATGTTTTCCTTCTCTTTTTTTTTGATGAGTCACTTACCGACCATAATTGACTTTCAATCGTTTATGTACGTTGAACTCATATTGTATTAATAGCAAGAAGTTGGGTATTGATGACTGAATGTCACTCACTTGGTGTGCACGACCGAACTTAGAGTATTTACAATGGACTCTTTAAATTATCTTCTTAGACAAATTTTAAAGAGAAATTGAAAAAATACAACTCCAATAATGCTCCTTATCCACCACTTAAAATAGTGAGACCCAAATCTGAAGAGAGAAAAAGCACTCCCGTGACTCCTGTAATTTAATGTTGCTTTATTTTATGTATATTTTAAACTTCCAATTAACGTTAACCTTTTTTCTTTTTTCTTTTAAATAGAGATGATTAATTATATTGAACTAAAAAAGAATTACGGTATTTATAACTCCCTAAATTAAAGAGTATGATTAAAGTTCAAATTTTATAGAGAATTCCTCAACTAACTTTCGTGTGCTTTTAGCTAGAATTTAACTAAAAAATAAGAAGTACGATTGTAGATGCTCTTGGTAGCATTCTCAGTGCATGGAAAAAGCTTCCCTACATTTTCAGAACATTAGGTTACACAAGATATATCAAGACTTGATGCAGACCCATCTGTGATGGGATAAGTTTACGTGCATTAGTCCCACTGTTTATGACTTTAATCCGACACTTTCTATCCAAAATTTTCTTTCTTCCTGAAAAGTTGATACGTAACTTACATTGTTTGGGCACTACACGACTTTGTGGTATTTTTTTTCAATATCAGACAGCAGGAAGATACAAGAATTCACATGTTACTGGTTTGCCAAGCAAGGCTATAGGACCCAGCTGGACAGTGCCACTGGCCCTGTGTGCTATGATTGCCTCCTTACCTAACAAGTCACCATGCTAATCCGAGTCTCATATCAATTCGAAACGTATTATCAAGCAAATATGTAGTTTTGATTGAAATTAATTACACTTACAACAGATTTAAGTACATAATGCTTGAGATTTATGTATCAAATAATAAATTTGAATCACACGTTCAAATCACGCAATTAATGATTTACGTACGAATCTATTAATGTTGTGGAATTTAATCACAACCATGACAACTCATAATCTTATCAACAAGTTGTTGATAAGATACCAAGTGATATGATTTTTTCTTTACAAACAATAGAGAATTTTAGCAACATCCCTACAATAAAACTATAATGATAGAGACAAACACCGCCACTAGACTAAAGTGAGTCAAGTAGGAGACAATCACCGCTAGACGAAAGTGAGGTGCAGTTGGTAAACACTGTTGATTGACCAGTTCAAATATTCAGTTCAGTTCAGTTCATGCAGATTCTGCATAAATTGTTTCATTAAACTACTAAATTCAAATCAAGTATTTTCAAATTCATAACAGATCATGGTGACCCTTGGAAAGTAAAACCAGTACACAACGGATAAAAAGGCAGGTCACAAATATCTATGAAGAAAAAAGGAAAATATTATAATAGAAGCACACCATATCTCACAACTGTCAGAGGGATTTGATTCAGAAGCCAAAACAGTATGAAATCTCTGAGAATCAATTGCCCACACCATTACTAGTCTCTGACTCATGAAATGAAAACCATCCCTAAAAAGCTCCTATACTAAGGCCCAGGCCACATATCCCATAAACACCCAAATATAGTATTAGCAGCTCAGCAAAGAAAAACCTGTGGTGGTGGGTGTTTCCAAGCAAAGAAAGTTAAACCCTCTGTGCATTTTCATCACTGTTGATGGTGGTGTTGTTGCTTGTGATATTCATTTGGCTCTGTTTAACAGGGTACTTGATGGCATTGAGCCCAACCTTGCGAAGAGCAGCTTTGCCAAGATCAACACCACAGATGTCAGAAAGCCTGACCAAATAAAGCAGAACATCAGAGAGCTCTTCCCCCAGGTGTTCTTTCTCCTCCTCTTTCCAGTCAGGGAGTCCCTTTGGAACCTCCCCTTTCCATTGGAATATCTCAGATAGCTCTCCAACTTCACCCACCTGAGATTTCATCAGAAAGGCCCAACCTTTATTACATCAACTCAACATGAACAAAAAAAATTTAGCCTTCTGATTGTTTTAACTTTCTGTGAATGACAACAATTTAAAAAGCACAAAAAAAAAAGCACAAGGGGGCAAGAAAACACAAAAATGTGGGCTGCTAAGACATTTGCCTCAAAACCATGACAAAAACAAAAAGGAACATCTGTTTGCAAAGCAAGTCAAGTTTGACTCTGGTTAAACATGATTCACTAATACTCAAGCCAAAAGTTCAAAACTTTAAAATCTTAAACTTGGTTTTAATAAGAAGAAGGTTAAAAATAATTGAAAACATACAAAAAAAGAAGCCCATTTGCAGCGCATGCAAACCCATTTGTTTAACAATCCAGCTAGAGTGAGTCAGCTATGTTTATTTCGGTCAAATCTTCACAAGCCCATGATGAAAGTGAAAGAAAATATGGGAATAGCACAGAAACTAAAAAAATTATTTGGATCTTCCCTATTTCATGGATCACACAAATTATTAATAAAGAAAAACACCTATCAAACAGTAAAGGCCAAACACAAAATGACATGAGAGAAGACAAGAAGACATGTTTATGGGTTTTGAAAGATGAACAAACCAGAGCTAAGAGAAGGTTTCTGGGGCTGTGGAACTGATCCCAGTCTCTTTCTTTGGCAAACTCCGCCATTTTCTTCTTGAGAAGATCAAGAGTAACGCTTTCACCTCCTGCAAACCCAGTCATTTTCTAGTTCTCTCTCTCTCTCTCTCTCTCTCTCTCTCAATCAGACAAACAAAAAGATCTCTTGAGAATGACAAAGCAAGAGAACCAATTTAAAGAGGAGGAGGAGGGGCAAGAGGGATAAGAATGAGGTGAGAAACAGCTAAGACCTTAGGCCCAAATACCAGAAAAGGCTGTGCTGTGTGCAATTACTCTTGGTCAGGGCCTCAGGTCATTTTTTAATATAAATAGAATTCATGATAAGAAAAGATTGGGTGTTACGGTGCGTTTAAATAGGGAAAATTAATTTGGGATTTAGACATACACCAATTCTCACGTTTGGATTCTTTGTTTTTTTTTTTGCTTAAGTTTTCACGTTTGGATTAAAAAAAATATAGAAATTTCACTGTTGAAAAAAAATAATAATAATGGAAGGGGTGAATTTCAACTTTAAATTCTATTAAATAATTCTCATGGATGCAAAAGCCTGATTTTAATTAATTATATAGTTTTCTTTTTTTCTCCTAGAAACTTGGCTCGTCCTCACACACATCCTGCCAACGTGTTAGTGACATCACGAGACATTTGAGCCTGCCATGTCACCATTAAGAGTTCCAGTCAATTCAGTAAGCACTACAAAACTACCATGAGAATCACGTTCATGCCAATTTTCTTTTTCATCCCCAAGCTTTATAAAGCTATGATCCTGTGACATGGCAAACTAGGTGTGGGATTCAAACCAAAAAATTGAGTCGAATTAGATTTAAAAAATAAGAAAATTCGGGTTGATAAAAAACTGGACTGTATTGACCAAAAATTAGACTGGATTAGTTTGGTCCGGTTTCAATTTCAATTCTTGTAGTGAAAAAATTGGTTCGGACGTGTATCTTTTTATTTTTTAATAAAATATTTAACTTCAATGTTGAATTTCTAAACCCATAAGTAATCTTTTCTCAAACCCAACTCCAAATAACTTCTTTTTGCATGAAATTAGACCATTTGTAAATTTTTAAGTCCAAAAAATAAAATTTTAGTTGGTTATGTAAAAAAATAATAATTCAAAAATTCAAAAAACATTTCTCACTGAAAATCGGAAACCGAATCGGCTTATAAGCAAATTAGACTGCGTAATTTTTTCGTTAAAATCAGACCGAACCATACCATATGAATAGTTCCGGTATTAGTTTGGAGTGAGAACCGGACTGTGCCCATTCCTATGACAAACTATGCAAGTGTTAGTCGTGCATGATTAACACATTTTTTATTCAAATTATTACGCCTTTTGTACTACAATACTCAAATGTGTTTTTGAAATTGATGTTTGTGAGACTTACTAATGAACCAACGATAAATTTAGTTAGTGTCACACGTCCACACACAATATACACTATCGATCCCTCATTCAAATACCTAACCAGCAACACATGAACCTGTAATACATGCCCAAAACTAACATCAAGGGCATGATGTAAACACACCAAACTAGCATGATTTGGTGACTTCACAAGACATGTGAAAGAAAAGAATAGAAGACGAATCTCCCAAACTTGACTTTGATGAAGACGCAAGACATGCTCAAGGTTTGAATGCTTGTGAACTTATGCCAATACATTATACATGAAATGATGCATAGAATTATTATGTGTAACGGTAAAATTAAACGTCTTATTAATGTGACATTACAAGGTGTAAATATTTCATTCTTCGTCCAAAGGTGCAATCATTGTAGTGATAGAGACAACAAAGTGCAGATCTTATTTAGTCGCAACTGAATCTTTGCTTTAGATTGTTTATCCAATTATAAGTTTATCTATAAGAATTTATAAACCCTACAACATATTATATGTGTAATATTCCTACGAAGTTTTGTTTGATATGCAATACTTTATATGTTTGGTTTATAAGATAATTTAAAAAATAGAATCGCATTTCTAACGATACTATATAAATAATGTAATTAGTGGCGGATTCAGGATCCGTAACCCAACAGATCATAGTGTAAATGTTTCCACACAAAAAAAAAATAGAGAATTTTCTCTTTTTCTTATCTATTTTTTCTCTTTCAAATTCTCCAATTTCTTTATTCCAATTGTGATATTACATAATGAAAGATAAGTTGATTTTAATCACATATGCCATTGCCAACAACAAAATAAATATAACTATAAAAGTGGGTAGAAAAAAAAAAGAAAGAAAAAGAGAGTGAGTAGAAGATAGATCCATCTTCTTTATTATTATTATTTTTTTCTATTCTCTATTTTTTTTTCTTTTTATTTAATATTTCCTCATCTTTCTTTATTATTTTCCTTCTTCTTCCAGCCTCCCCCTCTCTTTTTTTATTCTTTCTTTCTCTCTCTGTTTCTTTCTTCCCAGCCTCCTCGGCCACTCCCCCGCTGCTAACTAAATGAAGAGGCTTTCTTTCATTGTTTCACAAATAAGAGCAGCAGGAAATTAAAAAAGGAAAAAAAATATTAATTGTTCCTTGCGTTGGTTTGGCTTTTGCATCAGTCCACAATTTAAAAACAAATGGTCTATTGATTCCATGTTTGACCAACACAAGACACAAACAGGCTGGGCCTTTCGTGGAGCACCTGGTGTGCACAAAAGGGGTCGCTTCGCAGTTTTCTAAGGGGTCGTCTATGGAGTACACAGCCACATTTCAGGTATTCCAAGGGGTTGAGATCCCTCTTGTCCCAACATACGTTCGGCTCTAAATGTAATATATGATGCTTCCTCTAGCTATCCAAAGTGTCATTTTCTCCACCTTGTCACACTTTTAATTTGCAATGTCTAATGGCATGCATGTAATTAATATAATATTATATAAAATAAAATAAAAGGGTTAATCGTTTTATTAGTCTCTGAATTTAGATCCGATTTGTATTTGAGTACCTCAATTTCCAAAATGATTCTCGTGGTTCTTCAATTTCACTTTCATTAGGACAAATGGTCATGCCGTTAATTTTGTTAACTTTTGTGCTAAATGCAAGGGCAAAATGGTATTTTTGTATCAAAATTGATTAAAATATGAATAAAAAATTAAAATTAAACTCTCTCTACCCCTCTATCCCGATTTCTACTCACCCCAAACTTAATTTTTCTTTTCTTTTTTGTTGATTTTTTATTTGATTTGATTTTATTGTTATTTTAAATATATGATTTTTTATTCAATTTTTTTTGTTTTAATATAAAAAATACTATTTTGCCCCTACATTTAACAGAAAAAGTTAACAAAATTGACCGTAGAACCATTTGTCCTAACGAAAGTGAAGTTAAAGAACCACGTGAACCATTTTGGAAATTGAGGTATTCAAATGCAAATTGGGTCTAAATTCAGGGACTAAGAAAACGATTAACCCAAAAAAAAATCTAATCTTTTGCTTTTTCCATTCCCACCATATAATATATGTGTTTTTCTCTCTGCATTTTTGGGGTCATTAATCAATTAATCCATGCGTATTAGGCATGCTAATTAAACACCCCTCCCTAAGACAATGATTATCGTTTTTCGGGGTAACAAAGTTGACCATAGAAAGAAGTTGACTAAAGGCCCAAAGCAAACTATTACCAAACCAATGATCCTTTTTCTATGTTGCTAATACATTGGTCACCTTGGAAATGAAATCATTATGATAGAGAGATAATACAACAATTAATCCCATATTATTGAGAAATTATCTTGTTCTTTTCTAGACACTAGTCTCTCTGCACGCGCTTCCGCGCTTGCGAGAGGTTTTTTTAAAAAAATAAGTAAATTTATTTTAGAATTAAAAAAGATAATAGGTAGTTGTGTTCCATAAAAATATGATCCATTATCTGCTTTTTTTTTCTTTTAATTTTTTTAAATATGAAAAAGTGTGAATTTACCATATTATCCTCATTTAATTAATAATTTGAATTCTTAATGTTTGCATTAACCAAGGGCATTTTCTGGTATTTTGAATGTTTCACCATTCTCTGCCTTTTGCTTTATATATATAGATATATTCGGTAAGAGAAATAAGAGAGGGGATAGAAGAAGAAGAAGAAGAAAAACTATTATTTGGTTGTTTATTTTTATGTGACAGTGTAGAGTGGTAAAACAATCTAATTAAGAAAAAAAATGACAAGTTTAAATTTGATTATCGGTTTTTATTTTCCGACAGTCAACCCAATTCGTTTATTTTCATGATTTCCTAGTGGAAGCTTCTTCTCTGAAAGAGTAGGATCTAGAGATCATAATTCAAAAATATTTGCCAGCATGATTCATATAAACACTTAAAAAGAGAGTCAAATATAGACTTAGATCCCAACACAATCATCAATCATGCATACATGTTAGATTTGAATATGCAGAGATACGGAATGGACCAAATTAAAAAGAATCTATGGAGAGATAAGGATTCACATGTTCATGGAAGAAAATGCATCAAAACTGTGAGCCCTTTGACAAATTAATCACTGGTCTCTGGCTTTTTCACAAAACCTTGCCCTTTTAGTCATAGTCATATGCCTTTAGGGGAAATATAAAACTTTTGGGTCACCGTCACCGTCAAATATACCGAAAGCAAACGAATTAACATCATCATCATCATCAAAGTTTTCAAAGATTGGTATTGGGATTGGAATGTGTGGCTGGTTTTGCTTTATAACAAAGTTAGCAGTTAAAAGCGTGGTATCAAATCCAAATCTAGGAGACTTTGACTCCCACAGAGTTTGGGTCGGTACTTGTGAAGCCACAGTAGTAGTACTAGAACGGTGTTGAGGAGAAACGCCCGCCTATCACGGGTGATTATTGTCGGTAATCACATGAAGAGAGAAATAGAGAGAAAAGAATACACTTGTGTGTCACATGTGAGTATTGTCGGTAATCACATGAAGAGAGAGATAGAAAAAAAAGAACATTACATTCGACACAACGGAGTTTCTCTTTGATATGAAGGGTACTCATGATTATGCACCTAAAATTGATTTGTTTAAGTAGTAATAATAATTTTCCCTTTTTAGACTGTCTTGGCCTTGACACGTTCTCTAAGTAGGTAGCCCCTAGTATGCACAACTCGATGAATTAAAATACAAACAAGAGTGCAATCATGTGTTGATAATCAACTAGACATATCAATTATAACTTCTTCCAATAACAAAAGTTGTCTTACAAGAAGGAATGTTGAGCTCGCTTTGGACGATTAGTCGTTGATTGACTGTCAACATAGCACGATTTGTCCTAATGATCAATCAAATAATACAGCTATCTTGTTTGGGCTGGTATTGGGAATTTGGGAGGTAGGGTTTTGCAGACTTTTGACTTCTATGCCAAGTCTTATCTGGCCCAATCACTTGCGTTGTAAGGAAAGAGCCAAGCTCCAATCTATATGCTTGCCCAAAGCTGACAGTGATTTGGCCAGGCCCACATGACAATTTAAACTCTTACTTTATCTCCACAAATGAATACCTTGTGTTGTGCCTCTCATTGAGCATTGGAGCCGAATTCGATCCCTCTCCTCTCCTCGTACATTAAAACAATTAGAATATCGCTTTGTTCAAAAAAAGTCTCCTCTCCTCTTGATATTTCCTTTCATACTCTATTACCATGCATGCATTGGGCCTAGATTTCTTTAAATTTTCATCTTCAATTAAAATGTGCATGGCAGAAAGATGTTTTTTTTTTTTGGGGTTCAAAACAGAGGTGCATTTGAATTTAAAACCTCTTCCGATAGTTCGAATTGAATGTTGTTGCGAAACAGTGAAAGAAAAGTAAATTTAAAATTTTACAGGATATTGGACAAAGAAAAGTAAAAGATGTGACCATACTGAATGTGAGATCAATATCAGTGGTAAACAAAGATTCATTCATTGATGTGCATGCAATATTTGCCGAGGCAGCCGAGAATCACCCAAAACGGGCAGTTGATGGAAAATAGCCCAAAAGAAGAAACTGGTGAAGTAATAACAACAGCAAGAAGGACAACAAGTGCATCAAATCATCAAAGCAAAGCATATATGCTTGTGTTTTTGTACACAGTGCAAAATGGGTCCTCCAAGCCCCTTTAGCATCTCGTGCCTTATTATTGAATCCAGTTTTGTTATTTTGTGCAGATGAAAAGGATACTAACAGATTTCCCATGTGAACCTTTCATGACTTCTGCCCCAATTTTAGGACCACTTTCATGTAACATATGTATATTTGCAGACAGCCTCTCCTGCCTTTCAATGTCCAAAACTCAAAACCCGTAAAGAAAAAAAAAAGGTTTTTATCACAAATGATTCTTAAGATTTGCAAAATTATCACATTTGGTTCTTTATGTTTTTTTTTCTGGCGTTATTAGTTCACATTAATAATTTAGATTCACATGTCATTATCTCATTGGATATGCAGGCACCAAATACAGGCCACGTCAACAATTTAACATAAAATTTGACGGAACTTCACTACATGACAAAATTAATGTATGAGGTGTAACATAAAGGACAAATAATGTCAGAAAAATACATGAAGGACCAAAGGTGATAATTTCGCAAACCTCATTAACCATTTGTAATTAAAAGAAACAAGAGTTTAGGCTCTCTTTGTTGATTGTATTTGCCAAGTAAAATTTTAAAAGGAATTTACCATGTACACTAATTTTACCCCCTTGGACTGCAATCTGATTCTTGGGTATATGGGGACGAAAATTGAATTCTTGCTAAAATTTAATACTAGATAAGATAAGTGCTCTACCATTAAAGTTAAAAACTCGTGAAGCTAAGATTCTTTTGCTTAGAATTCCATAGTGGGGGAGAATATAAAGTTGGAGGATTTACTGATATATAAAATGGCGATTTACCATGTAGCATCAACATATGGGAAATACAAACAAAACATGAACTAGAAAATAGAAAGAAATGAACAACTATATTCCTTGTCTCTTCATGGATATTTTTGGGTCGTTGCTTGAGTAGTACTTAAGAGTTCTGAGTATGGCAGCTTAACACAAAGAGAAACAGATATACAATGCTACCCAAAAAAAAAAAAAAACAAGAGGAGGATGAAGGAAGAAGGTTAACAAAAATTCATGAGCCTTTTCATCATTGAAATTCAGAGCATACACAACAACATCCAAATTAAACACTCTACTCCCCCCACTAACTTAATTCTGGCCATACCAGCAAAAATGGGACTCTCAAACTCACAATGTGATGATGATGAAATCATCTCTATCAGATTTTTTTTTTTTTTTTTTTTTTACCTATGGCACACACATCTGTAGTGGTAGGCACTATTAATTGGGTCGTTTCCCTCCACTGGCACTTGCTCTGCTCTGCACTTGAACTTGCACCCTCTGCACTCATTAAAAGTGCATGTTGGTGCTGTGGATCCAATCATCAATCTCCTTGCGTAGTTCATGGTTTCCTTCCTGCTCTATACCCTCAAAATGATAAGCAATTATCAGCAGAATTGTAGAAAAATGTTAATTTGCATATGCTTGTCAATAAATTCTTCACCTGCTTAAGTAGTTGTTCTTCTTGTGGTGGAGAAGAATCATAGACCCTTTGCTGGTGTGGAAGTGCTGCTACTTGGGTTCTGGATCCTGCAGCAAAAATTAACATAGAATCAAAATGTTGCCATTTTCAAAACAAACTTGGCAAGTTGGCATACATAATGCTCTATCAATGCTTGGTGATTTGGTGGTTGGGAGAAAAGAAAAGAAAAGAAAAGAGAAGGGAAGAAAATTTTGGACAATTGGCTCCCATTTGAATCCAAACAAATTTGGAAAATACCCAACAGTGTGAGAGAGAGAAATATGCAACATATATACACTTTTCAAAAGACAGCAAAATTTGGTGAAAAAAAGTGCATGTAATGAAAGATTAGAGCTAAGAAGAAATGTGTGTGTGTAGATGTGGAAGATTTAAAGAAAGAAAAGGGTAAGAAGGAAAGAGCTAGTAATGGTTAACCTTGTAAAACATATGCTGCAAAGATTAATGTGAAGAATAGTAAGAGTAATTTAGGTCTTGTTGTAGATTTGGCCATTTCTTCTTCTCTCTCTCTTTTTTCCTTTGGTTTTGGAATAACTTTGAATTGGAGAGATGAAATATTTGTGGTCAATATATTAGAAGGATAAGAGAGAGAGGAAGGAAGGAGAGGGAGAGGTTTTGCAAAGCAGCTAAGCTACTCAGCTACTACAAGAGATAGGCTGTAGCACTGACGAAGAGACTCAGAGGAGACACACCTAAGATTTGGTCCCTATATAAGGGAATCTTTTGAAGAATGACCAAGATGACCATAAATTATGATAATCAAACATTATATTTTCAAGGGTAAAAGGGGGATTTAAAGTTGGCAAATCATTTGTTTGTCTTTAGAAGCGTGGTGGCAAAAATCTTACCCCACTGTATAGTCTCTGGACTCTAATACCAATCATGTGGTTTACACATACTAGAATTTACCAGGTCTCTTTTTTCTTTCTTTTTTTTATTGGACCCCAAGGCACAGAAGGAACCAGAATTTTCCCAACAAGAAAGTAAAATAAAACATGTTGACTGAATGTGCAATTCTCAAAGAACCAATTTTGAAACCAAAAGTTTCAGACTTGGGAAATGGTGTTTCTAGATTTGCTTCTCGTGTAAACTTTTTCCCCACTAGCATAGATTGTACATTTTGGAAGCAGCATCTTCACCAGGCTTTTTTTTTCTTTCTTTTTCCCTTTGGTGTGCTGGCAGAAGTCCTATTATGTATACTTCGAGATTTGCGTTGGCACGAGGCAACCATACTGTCCATTAGAGAAATGTTGTCAGCAGTTGACATTGGTCATTGTTGATGTATGTAAGATTTACTTTCAGGTAAGATTTTAAAGGGAAGGACTCTTGGCCCACTATTAGCAACATCAATATAGTCCCTAACTTAACCATTTGAGATTTTATACAAAAAGACCTCGATGTTATTAGGTGTGGAGCCATTCATTATATGAGACTTTCTATTTTCTTAAGTTTCTGACGTGGGACTCTGTATATTCTTCAACGTTCGCTACATCAACATTGCATGGTAAACGACGGTTACTAATCTATATCGTGTAAGTTTTGAAAATTAGACATTCAATTATTTAGGACGTAGATACAATCTTTGGTTGTCTTAAGCAAATTACTAAACAAATGTTCCTTTCAACTAAGGTTTCCTTTTAACAAGTGATCAAAAATTTGGAAAACGGTTAAAGTCGGTTATAGCAAAGTTTGGGAATTCCCGCGAATGCCCAACTTTGAAGAATACCATACCTTGCCTCCCACACCTCTCTACCTCTCTGCCTCTCTCTGCAATCTAAAAAAACCTGCACAAGTCAAATCTGAGGGACAATCCCTTTCCTTCATGCCAACCTCTCCTAAACTCAAAACCTCAGACTCATGACCCTCCCAAGCAAAGCATCCAACCTCTTCTCTTATATCACCTCCAACAACCATGTCCAAATCCCATCTTCACCATTCTAATCTCATTTCAGCTCTGCAACCCATTAACCATTTCATTCTTTTAGCTCTCAATCTTTCTTTCTCTGAAAATGGAATCTGAACAAGCAATGGCAGCTACTGTCTCAACCCGATTGACCACTTTCAAGTACTCGAACCGGGTTCTCTTGAAAACCATATTGGAGAGAAGGGATGGTGGCCTAGAATTGGCTGGTGAGAGAGTTGTGGTTGGAGGGTGGGTGAAGTCCTCCAAGGAGGTCAGGAAAGAGCCTGTGCCCCTTATAGTTGGTGATCATAGGCCGAATGAACCTGAACCCAGATCAGATGTCAGCTGTACCGAAATTCTTCAGTCTCGGATACCATTTTTAAGAGCAATTGTGAAGATCTTGGGAGGAAGCGGCGGCCATTACCCTCTTGGCGAAAAGCTGGAGGCTGCGGTTCATAAGCCCCCTCCTCCTTCCACTGTCTTCTTGAAAGTCAGTGATGGTTCTTGTGTTGCAACTCTTCAGGTAAATGTGAATAATAATAAATTTGATATGTATATAAATCTTATTCTGGGGGATTCTCCCAATATATATATATATATATAACGAAATTGTATTGGCAATAGTGAATTTAATGTGGCACATTTTGAATGTCTCTCTCAGGTGGTTGTTGAATCCTCACTAGCTCCACCAAGCCAGCTCTTGCATACTGGAACTTGTATCATAGTGGAAGGTTTGCTCCAGCAGTCTTTGGTACATGGCACAAATGTTATCGAGCTGAGAGTGGATACAGTACATCATATTGGAACAGTAGATTACAGCAAGTATTCATTAGCGAAAAAACGTGTGCCGTTGGATAAGTTAAGGGATTTTTGCCACATTCGAGCTCGAACAACCACGGTAATTTGTATCTCTTTGTTATTTGGTTGTCTTTGTTTAAATTTTCTAACTATGATCTGTTGTGGAAGGTAAGTGTTTGACATATTCCGTTGGTATACATTGTTGATTTGTAGCTTAAGTCTTTCGGGTCTAACACATGTTCTGCTTTATTTAGGTGGCATCTGTTATGCGAATCCGCAATGCGCTGGATTTTGCAGCTCACACATTTTGTCAAAACCATGGTTTCCTTAGTGTGCAAGTACCGATTCTAACGACCACAGACTGTAAAGGATTCAGTGAAAAGTTCCAGGTTACTAGTCTTTTTGGCAAAGCAGGTGAAAAGGAGGAGCCTCATCATAAGGCCATTGCTGAACTTGAAGGTGTTAGTCTAGATGTTATTAAGGCTGCTGTGAAGGAGAAAAGTAACTTGGTAGAGGAACTCAAGAGGACTGATAGCAATAAGGAAGCATTGGATGCTGCAGTGCAGGATTTAAGGAAAGCAAATGAATTAGCATCACAGTTGGAAGCAAGAGAAAAAACAAAACCAAAAACTTCTCAAAAGGTTGACAATGTTAAATCTTCTGAGGATTTCTTCTCCAGCCCAACTTATCTAACCTGTTCTGGTCGAATGCATCTGGAGAGCTATGCTTGTGCCCTTGGAAATGTTTACTCCTTTGGTCCCAGATTTCAAGCAGATAAAGAGGAGTCCCCGAAACATGCTGCAGAGATGTGGATGTTTGAAGTTGAATTGGCATTTTCACAATTAGAGGTAATTTTTTTTTTTTGGTCAAGACAATTAGAGGTATAAGCTAATGCTTTTGGCATGATTGAATTTTGGTCTAATACAGATTATAAGCAAACAAATTTCTTGAAGATCATCTGTCATTTTGAATTGTTATCTTTGATTCCTATAGTTTGATGTGATCCTGTGAGTTACATACTTTTAATCAAACCTGACCATATCCTATGGAGCTTCCAGGATGCAATCAATTGTGCAGATGACTTTCTCAAGTTCCTCTGCAAATGGGTATTAGAAAACTGTCCTGAAGATATGAAATTTGTTTCTCAACGAATCGACAAAACCAGAGCTGATCGTCTTCATTCGGTGATTTCAAGTTCCTTTGAAAGAATTTCCTACACTGAAGCATTAGATGCTATAAAGAAGGTTGATTGCATAAAATGGTCCTTGATGTAATTCTGACAATTGTTTCTTTTTCCACAAATATTATTTATGAAGTTCTGTTGATCTTAATCTGACAGGTTACAGAGAAGAAAATTGATACAAAAATAGAGTGGGGTGCTGCATTAACAGAAGCAGATCTGAGGTATGCATATAAACATTGTGATAATGATCTAAATAGGCCAATATCACAGTTATGTGGTAAGGACATCAGCTCCGGCTGTTGTGGCGGTTCCTAACTATTTTTTCATGCATCGCAGTTATTTGGCTGATGAGATCTTCAAGAAGCCTGTAATCATATACAATTATCCAAAAGAAGCCAAGCCATTTTATGTAAGGCTGAATGATGATGGAAAGACAGTTGCAGCATTTGATATCGTTGTACCGAAGGTAAGTTCATACTTGCTTTTCAAAAGAAATCATGAAAGACCCTTGTACCAGAACTTCTCCATCCCTGTAAATCCCACATATATTTTAAATTGGTTTTCAAGCTGAAAGACATTTTTGTTTGCAGGCTGGAAAGTTGATTTCTGGCAGCCAAAATGAGGAGCGCATCACTATTCTAACTACAAGGTCTTAGCATTCATAGTCTCATGGCCAAAAGGCTGTTCTTACTTTTCTTGTGAACATGGAAACATAAATCTCATATTTGCTGTTTCTTGTTTGCAGGGTTAAGGAATTAGGCTTAGCAAGAGAGCAGTACGAATGGTACTTGGATCTTCGCCGGCATGGAACTGTTAAGCACTCTGGATTCAGTCTTGAGTTTGATCTTATGGTTCTCTTTTCCACTGGCCTGACTGATGTAAGAGATGTTATCCCCTTCCCCAGAAGCTATGGCAAAGCCGACTACTAGCCAAACTCTAAGTGCAAACATGTAAATGACTCAAAGGGTGACAAAACCGTAGATATACATTGAGTACAAACATATAAATACATGTAAATGAATAAGGAAATTTATAATCAGAATGGCAGCCTTACAAAATTTCTGCACTCCTTCTTTGAAGTTTGGCAGGGCAATTGGAACTGTCTTTGAATATTAGTCTATAAAATCTTTAGCGGATGTTGATGTCAACCATTATAAAATTGACCCATCATTATAATTCCAACTTTACACAATTTCTTGCGCTTTGCCCCACATTAAACCCATTTCCACCAGAACATGGCATTCCATTGGCTTTGAAGCAAAATTGAACAAATGGTTGTGTTTTAAGGAGAAAGACTTCTATGAAACTGGGACAACACTATTTTGCCATCTCCGACTAATAACGTTGTGACATGTGTGACAGCAATTCCACGATGCATAGTATTATTGGTCGGCGATAGCAAAATAATGTTATTCCCGTTGCAACTAAGTTTTTCTCGTCTTAAAGGGGCAATTGGTCCCATCAGTGAGAGGCTGAGATCCCACTGCAATGAGATGAAAATGACCTCACAACCAATTATTCTTAGATTGGTTTTCCAATCACAAGTAAACCCATCTCTATAATTGCATCTCTTTTTAGCAAAGTCAAATGAAATCATAATTATCAAAAGATACAAGATGCATACTTATCAAAGCTGTAATTTTATCATAGAAAACACACATACATCATACATACATGTTAATGGAATTTGTTGTGCCGCATCTTCCTTTGGATTGTCTTATTTTGGCTGTGGCTTATTTTGAACCAGCATATACTATATATGAATACATAATCTATGGATCATAAACTACAGCCATTAAAGTATTATCAGCCACAGGCAGGGTATTGTTTGAATCAAGAGGGAAGAAAAATGGATAGAGCTCATATCTGACATAACAGCTGCTATATAGAACTCTACAACCCTTGCGGTTGTCACAAAAGGTTCCGAAATTTCCCACTGCAATGGCCAAGCACTGAGAACAGTCTAGCTGAGACAAGTCCCTTGTGCACTGCACCAAAGCATATAGTGTCAAAAATGGTGACAGCTTGGTCTCACCTTTCCCAAGTCCTCCATTCTTTGGCACAACAGCTTGTTCCTCAATCTTGTCCACCAGAGCTCCTAGTTCTTTGTTGAAGCTCTCGGGATCGGTCACATTATCGACATTCCCGTACAATATACCTCCCAATGAAGCTCTTGTTGTTGTACCTCAAGAAGCAATAGTCGTACCAAATTCGAGCATCTGCCTGGTCTGGACAGCGCTTGCGGATTTGCTTTGCAGCGTCTTGGATGCAACTAGAGCAGTCTTTGCTGCCCACAACATCCCCTCTGCATTGAGCCAGGCCAAAGACTCGGTCTTGGCCTTTGCCATAGGAAGTAGCAAAAAAACCAAGTGAAGCAGTTTTGGGCACCAATTGAGCCAATAAAGTATCAATATTTGCTGATATTTGGCTAGCATTACTTATTTTAGTACTATCTTCGTTGCAGAAATCTCCCAAAGGGTCTTGAGATTCTGCACTGCAACAAGAGAAGAAGATCAGAACTAGCAAGAGAAGAATATGGTATGCCAAGTTAATAATCTTCATTGTGGCTCAGCTTACTTGCATTACATGAGATGAAAGATTCATTTTGAGAGGCTGTTTTTATTAGCCACCAAGCAGTCAAGTGGTGGATGTGGATGAAGAAACCATTGCATTGCAGACCATTTTGACTTTGTTGGTTTTGCACTACATTCCACCACCAAAAAGAAAAAAGAAGCATTGCTTCTAGAAGGAGACATGATTTTTTCTTGGTTCCTATTTTGTTACACTCAATACCCACTACACAGAAATAGGAGCAAGCAGACAGAAAGATTACACTGCACTGACAAACATCTGATTGTATTAGATTAGTTGCCCAATGCACTAGAAAATCACTTTTACAAAAAGCTTAAACATGCTATAATGTAATTGCTTTTGGGAAATCATAAGAAACGAAAGTGTCTCCATTAAACTGAAGCACGGGTCTGCGGGAAGAAATGTCTGATCATTTCATGGTCAACTTTTTGGGCTTGTATTACTGATTATTGACTTCTCAATTGCTTTATGGGTCTTCTCTCCTTGGAAAGATTCTACTTGTGAACTGCCAGAAAGGTATATAGACAAAAATAAATGATATATCAAGGGAAAGAAAGTTCCATATTATTTTTCCATTTAGTGCCCGTTTGGTATTATTTATTTGAGGTGATAAGTGATTTTTAAAAAAATTTGGGAAACCCAACCCGTTTGGTAAACTATGAGAAAATCACTTACTATTAAAAATTGCTGTGAGAGAAAGCTATAAGTGAAAGCAGCTAATGAGGTGCTTTTATTTTTTGATTATGCAGAAATTATTTTCAAAGAGACGCTGGTTTTAATGTTTATGCGGCAATCAATTTCTGATTATGCCGGAAATTAGTACCAACAACACGTTTAACAAAAAGTTTACCAAACGCCAAACTGCTTTCTCTCACAGTTGATTTATCTCACAGCAAATCTTACAGTGATTATTTTTACAACACAGCAATGCCAAACTGGCCCTTACTTCCATTTCTGAGATCGTATGTGTATCTTTATTTTTTGTTTATTTAAATTCCTAATTCGATGCTCAACAAGAAATGTATTTTCCCAATCACACATTCTGCTTATAAGCGTTTTTATTATAAATACGTCGAAATCCTTACTAAGAAACCAAGTGAAAATGCATAAAATGTTTTCATGACCCAAAAAAATCACTTTTTAAGTTTTTCAATCACATATATTATAGTATCACTATTTGATAGATTGATCTAAAGAAATAAAATGAAATGATTATGTAAGATTTGTCCTTGGGATGCACCTCAATACCCCTTTCTAAGCATCGTAAAGCATACTTTCTTGAAACAATATATAATTACGTAAATTTGACAGTGATGGTCAAGTGCAGCTAGGATAATGTTTGAGACACCATTTTCTTTCTATTTTTTGTTCATGATTTTTTTTTTCCTTCTAATGCAATTGTGTTCTTTTTTCATCAAAATGATCCACATGATGATCATATACGTTACCATTAAACCAAGAGACATGCTAAATATTCTCCACAACTAGCTGTCTTGACTTTCAATATCAATAGATAAAAAGGCAACCTGTATCCGCATGCCAATAAAAGCCACTTTTAACTCAAACAAACACCGGCATTGAAGAAAAGTTATTGGGTGATTAACAGAGCGTCACGTAATGTTACAGTCCATTTATATTAGGTTTCATATCGTATTTGAATAAATAACACTACGTTCTTATGTGACGGTCGCATAAAATATTTTCACTCACCACTGAGTTGCCCACAACCCACTCAACTCAGTGAGTTTGAGGCCCAGCCCAAAACCCATAAAAGAGAACCGAAAAAATAAAAAAAATCACCCAAATTTTATTAACCCGCCAATTACGCAGCTTTGTCCAAAGCTAATTTCCTGCGCTATAAAACTAACCCGAAGTTCCACTTTCTCACATACAGACACACAAAACCTCTCCTTATCATAAGAAGGCCAAGCAATTCAGAGTCTCGAAGACTCAGAGAGAGAGAGAGAGAGAGAGAGAGAGAGCGGGCCAATGGAGGAAGAGGTAGGAGGAGAAGAGTACTTGTTCAAGGTGGTGCTGATAGGAGACTCGGCAGTGGGCAAGTCGAACCTGCTTTCGCGGTTCGCTCGAAACGAGTTCGACCCCAACAACAAGGCCACAATTGGGGTTGAGTTTCTGACCCAGGAATTGGAAATCGATGGAAAAATGGTGAAGGCCCAGATCTGGGACACTGCTGGTCAAGAACGCTTCAGGGCTGTGACCTCTGCTTACTATAGAGGCGCTGTTGGTGCTCTTATTGTCTATGATATCAGTAGGAAGACCACCTTTGAGAGTGTCAAGCGCTGGCTCGATGAGCTTACCAGTAAGTTTTTGATTGCCCCTTTTGTTAAGATTGGTTTTTTCTTTCTCGTTTTATGTTTAGTTGGTGAGAAAATGTGGGGAAAACGAAGAGATGTTTGTGGGTTTTGGATTGGATGATATGCAATTTTCAGTAACAGAGCGATTCTTTTTAGCTATGTTTGTCTTTGGTTTGCGAATTTGTGGATGCTTTATTTGGTTTGTTACATGTCCACTAACTTTTTTTCACAGTTGCTCTGGTTCTGATTGTACATGATGCAATTAAATAAAGAAACGACAATTTGTTGTCTGTGTGTTGCTTGTTTACTTCTTTTGTATAAATGGGAACAGAAAGGCTTCTAATTTGTTGGGGACATGTGCTTCCCCGGATACAGCTTTGCTGAGAATAAAGCCAGACTTCATGTTGGTGGTGTTCATGGATGGTTCTTATGGGTGATTAATGTGGGTGCCCAATAGGTGGTGATAATGGTCATTGGTTACAACTTGTAATAACTGGGTGCATAAAATCCCAAATGAGGAACAGCTACTACTTTTGTGGCTGATATTAGTGCCAATGTCAAGAGGGAATGTGTTTTATATTGATCTTCTTAGGGACTAAAATTTGGATGCTTTTTTGGTTGAACATTTATGAGGTTAGGTAAAGCGTTGAAGTACTAATTCAGGGTTTTATGATTTGTGGGCTGCCTAACATGGAGTTTGTTTATTCATATTGAAAGGCAACTGTTTCCAAACTAGTTGTCATCTTTTCATAAATGTTAGAACTTAAACATACCTTAGAACCATCAGGGTGATGTCTTTTTATGTAAAAGGATGAAATAATTTCCTTTTCTAGTGTTTGATAGGCTTGCCTAGAATATTCCATCCAACAAATACAAATTCGTAGCATTTTTGTGTGTGCACATAATAGATGAACTTGTATTAATTAAGTGGCTAATACTTAATTTATACAACTGCTTAGAAAGCATGTTGTATCTACCCCTTGGTTTGCATTTATTTGTTTAAACTTTTTGGGTTGGTAATACTTCTTACGCAAGTCCGTTGAGTTTGGAAAACCCATTAATTGGTAATTTCACAAGCATGCTAGGAAATAGGTTAACTCTTGATGAAAACATGCTCATGTTACTGTTGACATACGCAATCACCAGGGAAGGCATACACTCTCTTTTATTATTGCATTACATTAGCTTAGGTGTTCTTCTCTTTACTAAATGTCAATGGAACAAAGGCACAACAAAGTTCTGAGTGATAGGTGACGAGCCGTAGTACTGAATATATAAGGTTTATGTCAACATGGTAATCTTTGTAGTTTCATTATGATTTGTGGTTGCTCAGCTTTTTTATTTTATTTTTTATTATGCTGATTTTTATCATCTAGTTACCATCCCTGGAATTGATAAGAAGAATTTATGTTCATATCTCCAATCTATTAAGGGTCAGGTAGTTAATGCTTAATTGAATGATTATGCAGCTCATTGCGAAACAACAGTAGCAAGGATGTTGGTAGGAAATAAGTGTGATTTGGAGGATATCAGGGATGTGAGCGTGGAAGATGGCAAAAGCCTTGCAGAAGAAGAAGGCCTATTCTTCATGGAGACTTCTGCACTGAATGCTACCAACGTTCAAACGGCTTTCGAGATGGTTATCCGGGAGATTTACAGCAATGTCAGCAGGAAAGTCCTAAATTCCGATTCCTACAAGGCCGAGTTATCTGTCAATCGAGTAAACCTGGTGAAAAATGGGGCAGACTCAAGGAAAAGTCGGATGAATCTCTCGTGTTGTGCTGGATGATCTCTCTCTATTACTCAAGTTTCACATTTCTATTTAGACTGTTCTTTCTCCCCAGCCCTAAACAAATATTTCTATCCTGGTTATCTTTAGGGTGGTTGCTAGGGTTATTGATGTCTGAGCTTGTCATTCACAAATCTGTCTTTGGGGATTAGCCATCAATAAGACTATTTTTTTGATTTAATTTGAAGTTCTTATTGTGTTGTGAGTCCTGGGAGTAAATTCAACAATAGGTTTCAGTGATGAAGGAGCAGGTAAACATACGAGAATGGGAAACACCCACATGTTTCTTCCAAAATCTGATTTTTGAACAATTTGAGTTCTTTATGTTGGATTGGAATTTAAGCATGTTTGAGATGTATATTACTTTTTATAAATTGGGTTCATTTCAGTCTAGTACCCCAAACTCTTATCCTTAAGGCATGTTTGTCCCTGTACTCTTAATTTTAACAATCAAGTACCCTAATCTTTTTAATTTTTTATAATTTGGTTTCGGCGTTAATTTCACAATTAAGATTTTTGTTAATTGCCTATGTGGCAAGCTTGGGTCCTACTTATTCGCTTCTTTAGATCTTAGTTGAAGGGTATTTTCGGGTCATTGATGTCTTCTGCAAGTACTGTTGTTAAAAACCTACGATACATTTTTTGCAAGTTTGGACGGGAAGACACCAATTGTCCGAAAATACCCTTCAACGAACATCAAAAGAAGTGAATAGTTGGGACCCAAACATGTCACATAGGCAATTAATGAAAATTTTGATGGTGAAGTTAATGTTAGAATCAAATTGCAAAAAATTGAGAAGTTTGGGGTGCATTATTGTTAAAATTGAGAGTTCATGAGCAAAAATGCCTTAAGAGCATTCACAATGATGCTCTCTATTTCTTAGCTAAAATTTAGCAAAAAATATAAGAAGCTATTTTAGGAGCTCTCTAAAAAATTTCAACTCCAACCATACTATCTAATTTGGAGAGTCATAAATGTTATAACTCTTTTTTGATTAGTCCATCACTATTAAAAAATAAAACAAAAAATAGTTAGCATTAATTAAAAGTTTGAAATACTCATTAAATAAAACAGCATTAAATTATAAGAAGCTACTAAGAATTCTCTCTCCTCTCAGATTTAGGAGCTCCTAGAGGACTCCCTATTTTAGGCGGTGGATAGGGAGCATGGAGTTGCATTTTTACAATTCTTCCTTAAAATTTGTCTAAGGAGGTGGTTTAGGAAGCCCATTGTGAATGCTCTGGGTGAGAATTTAAGGTACAAAATTGAGATTAACCCTTAAAAATTCATTGGAGGCCAATTGGCATGATCATTATCAGCAAAAGCATATATATAGTTATATATCATCTGAAGCATTATAATTTTTTTTCCCTTTCAAGAAGACTATTGGAGTTGTACAATAATGTTACATGAACCAAATATCTGTTCCAGAAAATTTATCTATACATAAGAAAAAATAAAACAAGCTAAGAAAATAAAGCATTCAGGAACATTTCCCATCTACAAGAAGACCTATTTTTCTTGCCTAAAAAAGAAAATTTAACAGAACAAGAATGAAAAAATGGCCTGTAATCCGCTACCAGTAACTTGAAACAACGCAGATGCTATACCCAACCACTGATAATGTTGAAGATATCAGAAGTGAGCTCTCTAAGGCTTCCTCAAGGCAGATGCTGCACCCATGACAACAGCCAAGACAAGCCCAAGGCCAGCTCCAAGGGAAGCACCCACAGCTGCAGATGTAAGTGAATTTGCCTTAGCTTGAGAATCGCGGCTTGCATCCATAGCCATTGCATGCTCTCGTGCCATTTCCACCAAAAGCCGATCTCTAGCAAGTTCCTTAAAAATGCAAATAAAGCACATCAACAATGAAATGATATAACTGGAGACCACAACTTATAATATGGAAGTGAAACAGTAGCCAATAAATCTAGAGAGCAGTAAGGAATGAAAGACTTAGAACAAAAAGATAATACTATCCTTCATCAGCCACTGTGACATAAGGATGATGAGACGTTTGTTTACCTGAAAGGCGGCTTCTTCATGGGTTTGTAGCGCATGATGGACTACTTGACGAAGAGAGTTGACACCCTCCACTGGGAGAATGATTTCTTTCTTCTGGAAAGGCCTCCTAACAAGATTTATGGGAGCATAAATAAGCTTTTGAGCACTCATCCTCTCATCAGCATCTCCAGTCCTTGCACCAGCACTGGGCATGACATATGGACAGGAATTGATAACGCAAGTGGTTCTCGGAGATGCTTGGTATGACTGGATAACAGCACCAATTGCTTCTTTTTGCTGATGAGCACTGACAGAAAATTTGTTTGTTACGGCAAGAACCCAAGGAATTCCCAGAGATTTAGCTTCATCCAGTAGAAGTGAAAGGGCTGGCTTTGGCGGGGATCCATTTGAGTTGTTAGAGCGTGGTATTCTATGAGACAGGTTATGAACAAGAACAATCAAGTCTGTCTTTCGATTAAGATCACGAATTCCTGCCCATAGTTCATCTCTGAAACGAGTGGCCTCCATATTCAGCTCCTGTAATATGAATTCCAGATATACGACTTTAAACCATGAGAAAGAATAAGATATTCCATGCCAATATGGACATTCCTTAACAAGGAGGAAATACCTGCAAATTTACCCCTGCTGAATCACAGAAGCATAAACCACGAGAAATACCTTCTTGGACATCAGTTTCTGGAAGCAGATTCTCAATATTGGAAATATTGGTTATTCTGCCTTGGGATAATATAGCCTTAAAAAGTGAAGTCTTGCCAGCACCCTACATGGGAAATATATCATGTGAGTCGCTACACACTAGATGGCAAACAATATATATAAAGAAAGTTTTCAAGCTAGAATTAAAACATAAATACCTCAAGTCCAAGTAACCGCACCCTACGAGTTCTCACATGAACCTCTTTTGAGACGGTGGTAAAATCACTGGTACAAAATATGAAAAATTCACTTAATCCTTCAGGACGGATGGACTTTTCCTCAGGAGATGGTCCTGAAGTGTGCTCCCTATTAAGATTAGCTGTGTTGGAATCAATAGGAAACACATGCATAAATGAATCTGCTACCATCTGTTGCTTTGGTGGTTGTTTCAACGGAGCTCCAACTAAGACTCGCATTTTTTGTAGGTCCACCTTCTCTCCATAATTTGAAGAGTAAGTTGGGGTAGCAGGAAAGGATTCTACTGCTGTTGAACACCTAAATGAAGATATGGAATCACATTAATAAAAAGAATTGAATGCACAGCGAGCAGAGACATCCGTGAAGATTGTTACAAAGAACAGTACCAGTTGCCATTCACTTGGGCATGAACAAGTGTACAAAGATGCAATCCAAAACCAGTGATATCAACTTTTAGTGGATCTCCATTCTTCTCACCAGGTATGCCATTCCATCCAAGAGGAGCAACTGAAGTAGCAGTCCGAATAACTGGAGACTCGACAATATGCCCAAGCTCCACAGTTCCTGCAACTGCAAGGCCAAGCCATTGCTGCAGATGCGGAAACTGCTGCAGTTGCTCTATGCCTGAAAAAGGTGAGGTATCATCTCTCATGCACAGGTCATAGATTCTGCAGAGGAAACAAGGTTAGATAAGGTAAGAAACTTACAGTACTTAAAATTGCATGATAATAATGCGCGAATGAAGTACATGAGATAACATTTTCATTTTTCAAAGCATACTTGGAGAAATTACAAGTTCTGGGCGTATCTTCTCAATAACCATAATGGCCCAAGATTGCAAAATTTGGGTATCATGTGAATCAAGTTATGGCTAATCTAAAGGCATGATGCAGGATCCGGTAAAACTCAATCTCTGAGGGCGTTATTTTCAGCAGGCACATCAAGAAACTATGAAGATTTTAAAAAGTATATTATCTCAAGGATAGTGTAATGGAGACTGCCTAGATGTGAAAGCACCAATTTCTATTCATAATAACAGTGAATTCCCAGGTAGGAAGTCCGCGAGAAGTGATTTCAAACAAAATGCACTGAGCAGAGTCCACAACAGCTTGTCTCATTCCTGGATAGATCTATACCATTATTGAAGACTTGATCATGGGTCGGAAATATGCAACCTAAGTCCTTCAGACCAACGTAACACCAATTTGGGAAGAAAGGATATTGCAGAAGCACAACTCAAAATGGGATTAGCGCATTAAAGAGAAAAACTCTTGGATGTATCTCATTTATTACCTCTGGAACCGAAACCTATATGACTTCATTGAATGCGATCGAAATCGTTCCCTTAGTTCCGCAATCACAGATCCGACCTGAAAATGTCTTTGCCAAAAGAAAGCAAATAAAATGAGAAATTCCAGACACCACTACAACTTATAACTACTGCTGAGCAAGAAAAACTGTTAAAAGCCAAAACTTTATGCGGGAGAAAATATAAAAGTTCAAAAAACAAAAAAAGGGATGGTCATGCAAAGGAAGCTCATACCGATGTCAACTTTGAGTACTCTGCATCTGATAGTGACTTCACTGATGAATTTTCCAAGAGATAAAGCTGGCACAAAATAAAAAGTTTCTGATGAGCTCGCAACTATAAAGAACTTAACGATTAGCCTGATGATAAGCATACAGAACCATCAGGCATTGTAAAGTTTGGACTAGTTTCCAACCTCTCATGCATGCCCCTAAGCTCAAAAATCATTCAAAAGGGTAACCAGTTTGTATTGCAATACCTCCCCAAATGGTACATATGAAGGTAAATAAGGCACTCTACGCCATGTCCTGCCATCCCCATTTTTAGCAGTGCTTGTTTTAGCTGACTTCTCATTTGGTGACACATATGGTGGCTCTTTATCAGTTTCAGAGATAGGCTTAAGAGATATACCATCAGAACCCTCTTGGATTTCAAGAGACTGTGCTTCAACAATGTCATCATCTACTACAGTTGTTGCAACAGAATCTGACAGAGAAGATGTCTCAACAGAATTAACTTTCTTTCCTCTAAATTTATTAAATTGTCTTCTTACGCCCTCTAAGGGAACAAGCCTTGAAAGTCTCCAGATAGAAGTCTGTACAGGTCCCAAACCAAGAACCAATTGTTCCCCCTCATTCTCTTTACGTTTTCCTACTGCTTCCTCACTTTTTAACATGGATATGCTAGTACTTTCAGTTTCAGCGGGCACTAAAGGAGGTTGTGCATTATAATGGTGAAAATAAGCAGGAGACAAGATGCGAGGCACCAGATCTTCTGGAATGCAGTAACTCTTGAAGTAATGCTGCCACCCCTCTCTATTAACATAACTATAAGAGATTAAAAGAAATATGACTTTAGTTATGTTTAAATAAGATAAAAGGAAAATAATAATAATAATAATAATAATCTTCACTAACTATGAAAGACCACAGAAAGTCAGTTGAAAAAAGGACCAGAAACCTACTCTCTTAAAGCTGCATTCCCAACAGGGGGCTGGGAAAATGTTATGCATTTGACTTTAACATTTTCATTCTCCTTTAGTGAAGAAGAAGAAGCAGCAACCACTCTTAAAATAGCAAGGGTAGCTAGTACTGCCACCTACATTGGCAAAAGCACGTAGACTCTATGAAATTATAATCAATAACAAGTAAAGCAACCGCTGACACTCAAGCAAAGAAGCTAATCAAACTTACTGCTCCACCAAGTGAGTGACCGCATAACACAAGGTTGCGTTTTTTCTTTTGAGCAAGCCTGTACAATTCCAAAGCAGGTATACCTTTGGCACGAGCCAAGAACCCCTAAATATAAAAATTTGAAAGGATAGCATGTTAGATAATCATTTGGGCGCGCACACAAGAGCACATGCATTTGTGCTTGGGACTGCAATCATACCCGATGAGCAGCCGGTTTAGCTTTATCATTCACTTGCTTCGATTTCGATTCAAGAGGGTTCCACAAATTCTCCACATTTCCATTTCCATTTTGAGGTCGATTTGATTTATTATTTTCGGTCCCATTAGTAACCTCCACGGCATCCTCATGAAATATAGCACCTTGAAATATATTCGCATCGGTCATCACATCCCTTCATGATATTCAAAAACAAATAAATGAACTCACAATAATCAAAGATAACAATGCTGATTGAATTGCATCGAATTCAAATGGCTCTCTTACTTGTACTGCTTCGTACCAATGAAGGAAGCAAACAACGTATCACCTGCTTCCGCCAATAAATAACTGCAACACCAAAACGCAAAACAGCTAACAATTCAAACCCAGAACACAAACTTTCGAATCAAACACCCCAAACAAACAAACAAAAAAATCAAACACCTGTGAGGAACGTGATCCGAAGAAGGCTGAACACGCTCGAGAGATACAATTTGTCCTCCGAAGTCGGCCTTAAACTTGTTCACAGCGCGAACCAAGTCCGAAGCAGGTCTCTACACGAAGCATCCAACACACATTAACATTGCACACAACATGTTCGATCAAATACGAGAGAGAGATAGAGAGCTTGTTTCACTGACCTTGTAAACGCACTCGGAGAGGACCATGCAGCAGAGGATGTCCTGGAGGTCGGAGACGGAGTCGGCCTTGACGGCGCCGCAGAGATCGTGGAGCTGCTTGCGGCGGCGCTCGTACTCCTGGTGGATCCTCCGGCGATGTTCCCGGTAGCCGTCGCCGCCGACCCACGGCCACTTCATCCTCCACTGCAGTGGGCCCCACGACACCTTCAGGAGCTTGGCTCTCTGCTCCTTGATCCATGCCTCCACTCGGCTCTGTATCGTCTCCATTTGCGCTTTGCTAATCGCGCTCTTTTGCTCGTTCGTCATAAAACGACGAAGATCACGAGGCGGTTTCTTCTATTATTATTTTATTTTATTTTTATCACTCAAAAAATTTAAACGGAGATTTGGGAAAATAGAGTATGGGAGAGAATCGTGTCCGGTCTGTAAAGGCATATGCTATGGAATCCGACACGTACAATTTTATATTTTCTTCTTTTCTTTTTAATTTCTATTTTTCATTATTTCATAAAGTGGTCTCTCTTTCGAATAAAGGAAAGTTTAAAAATTAAATATGTTTTATTCTTTAATCTTTAGATTACTCTTTTCACAAGATTAGCACACATTCTCCTAAACAAGTGTTGTTTTTCACAATATTAGCACATTCGCCTAGTCAAGTATTGTTGTTGTTAGAAATCATAGAATACTACGTTCATATAGTATATTTTGTATACATTTTATAATATGGGTAGACGATATGATTTATTTTTCATATTTTTAGAGAATAATATTAATAAATAGTCACTTATATTATAACACGTGTACAAAATGTATCAGGTAACCGTACTATTCTATAATCACCCTGTTGTTGCCCATTCTCCTAATAAAATGTTGTGAGCTATATTTATAACTTTGGGAAAATTTTATCACAAAGTTTTCTGATTTTTTAAATTAATATTTCCAAAACGAGCAAGAGTTTCCAAAACAATCTTTATAGTAAACCAGTTAAACTCATAAAATACATTGATTAGCAAACCACCATTTGTATCTCTGAAATGGAAGAAGCGAAATTAGCAAATGTTTAGTTAATTTTTTTCATGGAAAATTTATCTTAATATACTTTCCTTTTCTTGCAAACCTTCGTTTAGATATAATTAATATTTCGGTTGAGTTTTGGATAAGTAGGTAGGTAAGCCATAGCCCACGCAATTTAACCGGGCTGGATTTAATGGCCTGCTCTTTCGGTGTCGGTGGACCTAGAAAATTTCAAATCCTATAACCCAAATTGAATGGGCTGCTCTTTCGGTAATGTTGCTTCCAAAAGTTGGCTGAAATGTTTGACAACTTTTAACAAAAATACCGGAAATTAATTAATATGTGATCGAAATGTGGTCGATAATGGACGAGCTAATGTAAATACTAGAAATTTTCGAGTAGGAACTTCCATACCTAGTATAGCATGTTGAGCGGCAAGCACTGTCTAGTTAAAATCTAGCACGTGTAATAATTTTAATTTATAATTAAAATTTTATAATACGCGATATATTTTAATTGAACAAGACATGTCATTTAATCTTCTCGCATTGCATGTTGGTCCCCATTTAAGTTGTTCTCATCACATAAATATGGCACCAACCAACTAGTTCTTTCGGCCCCCCCCCCTCCATTGCTCAAATAGAAACCCTTTTTTCTTTTCCTCTTTTTGTACCTCTTAGCTACTTTGTTTACTATATTAATTACAATTCCTCCTAATAGTTTATGTAAGAGCTTTTATTTTATGGGTTTCAAACGAACTTATTTATGCTGGCGTATATGTCAATTTTTCTCTATGTGAGTCACCGACTATATAGAAAAGAAACAAAAAGAAAGGTGGTGACACCAAGTTTTTTTTGGAAGTTGGGGGAATTGAGTTTGACATCATTGCATGCGCTAGCTTTGTCTTTGTGGTATGTATGGGCTCAAATTCAAAGAGATATATATACACTCATGACATTGCACATCATTGAGTGGCACAAACACACCCAGAAGTCGTAATATCTAAGATAGAAGCCCCACCAAGCAATTTGCAAAGGGACCATTTTTATCCACAAGTGATTTTCACCACTAGGGGAGACTCGTCTCTTCAATCAACCAATGTTATATTTACATAAACCCTAATTAACATTAAGGGAAAATGTTACTTTTGGTCTTTATAGTTTGTCGGTTTTTTTATTTTGGTCTTGTAGTTTTAATTTTGTCAATTTAACTCTTATAATTTGATATTATCGCAATTCAAAAACACATCTAAAATACCCTTTCACATAAAAGACACGTGTCTATTCTATTAAGAAATTAACCAAAAAATTACATAGGCCAAATTGTCATAATTGAGACTACAAAGATAAAAGTATAAAATTCGTCAAACTGCATGGACGAAAAGTCACCATTTACCTGACATGAATTACACTCTAATTCAAGACTTTGTTAATTATAATTAGTAATTTATACTGAGATCTTAATTTATATATTTTTCTCTGAACAAGGTTTATTATTTCTTTTATATAATCATCATTGCATCACTATGACATGCCCCATGCAAAATTAGTATTGATTATTTAATTTGCCAGATTAGAATATTAGGTCGTTGTCAGTCCGAATAAATGAAGGATCTGAATGAAACTAGAAAACTATGGAAGAATCTGAATGAAAGCGAAAAACGAGCTCCACAAATTAAATTTACTCACATGCTCCACTTAACTGTATGTGTACTCAATTACAGTCTAAGTAAACTCAGCTTTATTTTATTTTATTTTATTTTTTTATTATTAGGGAATTTTCATAAGATCGTTTTCGTGTGCACCTGCTCATTGACTCATTGTAAAGGTTGAGAGAGAAGTCGTCGTTTTACGTGTGGGTCATTGGTCATCATCAAACGTTGCTTTTGAAAAAAGCAGGGCAAAAGCACTTTCGCGTCACCGTTGCTTTATCAACCACAGTTCCACGCCGCGCTTTCTAAGATAAATCACACCTACCTTTCACCCTTGCTTGTGGATCCTCAA
Organism: Prunus persica; assembly: GCF_000346465.2. Lineage (NCBI taxonomy): Eukaryota > Viridiplantae > Streptophyta > Magnoliopsida > Rosales > Rosaceae > Prunus > Prunus persica. Next base: position 18,642,905 of record NC_034016.1, read on the forward strand.
TTCAATGTTAACTGCCCATCTAGAACCCACAACAACAATGGTCCTTCTTTTCTTTTCTTTTACTTATTCTTTCAATGAGGGTGATGGAGGGTTAAGTTTTTTTATTTTATTTTTACAAATCAATATTCTAAATCAACTTTAATGTACGGAAAAAGAGATTGAACTCGTGTGAAGGGGCATGTATATTGCCTTGGCCAATTATCAATGAGCAAGCACACTCCATTGACCAACTGGTCTAACTCACATCTACAATGAAGGGTTGCATGTGTAAGTTTAAAAGTTATTTATCCCATTTAAACCGGTTCAAATCTGTAAAAACCTTGCTAAAGCGCCTAAGAACCTTCCTCTAAACACTCTTGAAACCTATTTTTTTAAGCCCGTTTTAAATTGAATTATCATAATAATGTTTTGTTAGTGAGAAGCCAACTGTCCCTGCAAAAGCTAGCTAGGGCATCTCCTTCCCAAGTAATAAGGGAGAGAGAGAATCCATGCATCACATGGGACATACACAACAGCTCTGCATTAGAGAACAAATTAAAGCATATGATTAATAATGAAGTGTGATGAGAGCAGTGGGGACTAGTAGCAATCCATGGGGTGTGGGGGGACCCTCCTAAATAAAGTCAAGTTGATAATTGATTCTAAATTGAATGTTGCTGTGGTAAATAATGCTTGAGGCCAAAGTGTCACTGATGACCTTATCCACGGAGATACTAATTATTATATGGAGAAATTAAATCTTGCTAATCAGCTAGTCACACATCTATAGTTTCTCGACAAGCCTGAGAAACTTCCTACTAACAAATTGACAATTTAAATCATGTCTGTGTTCCTGATGGTTTTGTTTCCCTTATCAGATCAGATTAAATACAATTAGCAAGCACTAGAGTGATTAGTCATATAAGCATAATAAGCATGTCACATTATGGAAGTCTTTATCATAGTGTTCGAGGCTGGGTCGGATCCTGCAAGAAATTTTTCAGTATGACCGTAACACACAAGCACAAATTGTTAAGATAAACGATGAATGATTTTCTGGTTTCAATACCCAGGAGAAGGTAATAAATTAAACAAACTGGGGAATTTAACACTCTGTATGTATATATACTAAACAAGAACCCTGAAAACAAATCAAAACCATTATACAAGCAAGAGAAGAAAAATGAGAGGGCTGGTGATATAGATAAACCTCGGAATCTCAAACCAGTGAGATCACAAGAATATTACAAAAATCGGTATCTGCCATGGGAGGAGATCTGCTGCAGTTGGGTTCGATCTTAATATGTTAAGAGGCTTCTCAGCCTTGTCCATTGTTGAAACCATCATATGGCTTGGTGGACTTGGTTGACCTCCTCTTCAAGACCACAACCCAAGTAATTGCTTCCAATAACAAGGCAATTGCACCCAAGGCAATAATCACAATTATGTAAGTGGATCTCCAATGCTTGGCAGGATTTAGTATGTCCAGGCCCTTGAACACATTCAGAATGCTGAGGATGAGAATGGCGTATCCGAGGGTGTGGTGGTAGATGTTCCAGTAGAACCGGTACTTGTGCTCCTTCTTCGGTCTCAAGAACAATGCAAAAATCTGCAAGATCATCCAGAGAAGAAGATTCCCATTAGAACAAAACAATCCAAAATTAAATACCACGGAAAAATATTCAGCCTCGGTTCGATTCGACAATGATGCCTTCAGTAACTGCAAATATGGACTGATTCATACGAAATTGAATCAAGATGGCATCAAACAACAGATGTGCTAAATTCGGATGTTAATTCTTAGTTTATGTACTGTATATAATTAAAAACTGCCAGTTACCCTTTATCACACAGCACCCAAAAAAAACAAAAAACAAAAAAACATTTAGGCACATCAAAGTTTGTTACTTTTGGATCAAATTATTTCTTGAAGTTACTGTAGGTAAAATTGGATGGGAATTTACCTGGACAGTTGCAAGGGAGAACAGGGTGATTCCGATTTTCCGGTGAGCAGAGTATACAACCCCTTCGGACTCACTTCCGAGCTTAATTCCGGTAGCCCAGCCGGCGACCCCAATGGCATAACCAGATACCTGGCAGAATATATGAAGATAAAACCATGCTGGATCCGCAGACTGAAACGTCCTCAAGTACCTTGCTATGATGATCCCAATCGGAAACAGCAACCCCCAACTCACAGCATTCAAAATTCCATGAATCTGAAACAAACCCACAAACACAATTAAAAAAGAAATAAACCTTATCAAATTTGATCAAAACCCATCTCAAATCCAGTTCTGTTTTCCACTATTTGCACAAAATTTAAACCAAATTTTCACGAATACCCACTTCCCCTTTACTCAAAGTCTTAACCTTTAAGCCACTAACGAAGCAAAGCAACTATCTTTTCCTTCTAATTTTCCCAACTTTTGAAAATGGAAATTCAGAGGGATTTAAATTAACTCACATTCCTCTTCTTCAACTTGGAGTCTCCGGTGGTGGTTGTGGGGGTTGTGGTGCCTCCGGTCAAGCTCAGGCTCCCCTTGGCTTGGAGATTGTCTGTGTTGAAATCATGTTTCGCCGGAAACCCATTTGAAACAGAGGGCCCCACTTGCCAAACCTGGTTCACGCTCTCCATCTCCTCCACCTTCAACTTCGCAAAGAGCCTAAAAACGCCGCCGGATGACTCGGCGCTGGTGTCCCAGACATCGAAAGCGAGCTTCGACTCGACGATATTGTTGTAGGAGCTGATGTTGAAGGTCTTGACATCCATGGAGCCGTCGGATTTCTTGTAGGTGAGCAGGGTCTGGGCCCCCTTCATGCCGGTGCTCGTCGGATTGATGGCCCACGCGATCCAGCCGTCGGATTTGGCTGGAGTCGCGACGAAGGCGATTGAGAGAGTGGAGTTGGACGAGTCGTAGGTCCAGTGGAGGTAGGATTTGAGCGTGGGGAGGTCTACGCAGTTTGAGTAGAGCTTGTTGTTGGTGAAGGTTTGGGTGGTGCAGGTGAGTGAATGCGCGGGTGAGATTAACAAAACCAGAGCGAGCGTTAGCCCCAGAAATGCCAGAGAAGGAGGAGAAGAAGAAGAAGAAGCCATGGATGAATACGGAGAAGAAGATGAGTAACTGCTAAGTAGTTGATGCTGATGATGAAGAACAAAGGCTTCCCACTAATTTTTGGCGGAATTTATAAAGAGAGAAGTGAGACAGCGAGAGAAGCAAAGGGTAATTATCGCTTGCGGGTGGATCTACTCAATGGATTTTAGAAACCATGTGATGGACGCGTTAAATAATAAAGGAATGGAGATTGCATGAGAGAACGAAAACACGATTAATACAAAATAAAAAACAGATCAGCAACAAAAATTAATGGATTATGTTCACTTAATCTTCGCTTAAATTCCGTAAACATGTCCACTTTCATGCAACGTGCATTTTTAACTATGGAGATTTTTTTATTTATAGATAATGGAGTAAATTTGGGGAAAATAAAAAAATCCCAAAAATGAAAAATTGCAAATTTCCTATCCATTTTTGCACGGTTGGATTTATTATTACTAAAGAATCTGGCTGATTATAATTGTAGATTTTGGAATTATATGCCAACCAAAGTGATTTTTGGCCTACCAGATGTGACTGGGATGAGATGATGCAAGGCTTGTGTCATGGTGACATCAATATTCTTGTGTCTATGTATAGGAAAATAAAATTGCGACAGATTTTTCTCCCATACAAATTGTTCAATTGGTGATGAATAAGTTAACAAATCAAAGTTATTAGGAAGTATTAGTTCGAGTCTAAGCATCCGTGTACCGTGTAGTGTATACGAGTTTAGTATATGTTGAAAAAATTAAGTATTACTTATACGTCATTATTGAATCATGTGCAATGCTTAAAACGAATGTATCCCTACTTATACCGCGAAACCGAAAAAAACCAATCTGAATATATACAAGACAACAAACAGCCCAACCAAAAACGACAGCTAACGAAAACAAGGAAACAAACACCTACAAAAACAAAACCTGTAAAAGGAAAAAAAAAATAGAAGCGAGGAAGAAGACGAAGCCCTTGAGATTGTTCCGTTTTGATTCGATTATATAGGGTTCATAATAAAAGATGCTTTCTTCAATTCTTTTGTAGCAGATTGAGTACAACTCTGCACAGATTTGTCGTCATTGTTTTGAAACTGGTAACGACGAAAAGTCTTGTGCAAATTACAAATGGAATTCCTTTTTTTTTTTTTTAAATGACGAGAGGCCAGAAAAAGAAAAAACACACAAAAATGAGTGTTTGAAAGCAAACGCGTGAAAAGGGAAGAAAAGAAAGTGTCGTTTTGGTGCGTTCCTTCCAATTATTTATGCAAGAGGGCAAGAACTAGTAGCTAGCCATCTAAGTATAAGTTTATCTGGGTAGGGTACGTGTGGAGTACACAAAAGCAAGGGCAGTGGTTGACACGGGACCGGACAAATTTGTATTTTATTTTTGACATATTTAACCCTTGCCTAATTAAATACAAACGAGTATTTAGGGGGCGTTTGTATCCTATTCAAATTAGGGAACTTGAAAACTTTGATTTTTCTTAAAAACAAGGAGTTCAAAAACTTGTTTGGTATGCAACTTGAAAACTATTTTTAAATCTTAAAAATTTGAGAACTTATGGGTTGTTAGAAAAAAAAAACTAAAAAAACATATATTTTTTGCTTTTAATAATTGGGGTATTTTTTAGTTGTTCTTGAGTTTGAGTTTTTAAAAATAAGGCTACCAAACAAGTTTTCTTTATTTTGAACTCAAATTCTATTTTGAATTTAAAAAGTTCAATTCAAGTTGAATACTAAACAGGCCCTAAGTTATTTAAAAAAAGAATTTTACTAGTGTGAGTTGTCCACACGCTTCATATCCGAAACTTAACTATTAATGTTAGTCTACACGTCTTAATGGTTAGAAATCGCTTTTAATGCGACGGTTATGGGAATAGTGTCAATGGAAAAATCTCTGATTTTCACCATAAATATTAAAATTTAGACGTGACAAGCATTTCCTTTTAACGTTCACTTTCTAATTTAATTGACATTTTTGGTTTGTCAATTATCACCTTCTTTTTTTTTTATAAATCAATTGGGAATTTATAAATATCATGGAATATATATATAAAAATATTATTCCACTTAAACGTGCTGAGACCTCCATCTCTCACTTTGATACAATCAATCACAATATTAAGGAAGAATAAAAACCCGACCCGAAATACTAAATTTAGATTGCAATGAGAGCTCCAAGAACCAAAACCGAAACAGACAACACACCCATGTTTCCTCCACTCCCAATCCTCAAAGCTCCGCTACCACCACCACCAGTGCTGTTGGCGGTGGAATTAGCACCAACGGGAGTGCCCGTGGTGGAATTGGCCATCAAGTACAAGGTGCTAAACGACTGGAGATTGGGTGGGGCGAAGTCATGCTTCACGGGGAAGCCGGAGGTCTTGTTGATGGCGGGGCCCAACTGCCAGACCTGGTTCACGGACGCTGCGTCTTTTGGGACCTTGACGGAGGCGAATATCGTGAACGTGCCTTTGGAGAACTCCGCGCTGACGTCCCATACGTCGAACGCGAGTTTTCCCGGCACAATGGAGCTGTACGAGGTGATGTTGAATGTTTTGACGACTGGGGCTCCATCCTCGGTTTTGTAGGCCAGGAGGGTCTGGGCCCCAGCCATCTTGGCGGCGGTGGGGTTGATGGCCCACGCCACCCAGCCTTCAGATTTGGACGGCGTCGCCACGAAGGCGATGGAGAGAGAGGAATTGGAGGCATTGTAGGTCCAGTGGAGGTAGGAGCTGAGGAAGGGGAGGTCGCTGCAGTTGGGGTAGAGCTTGTTGTTCTTGAATGTCTGTGAGCTGCAGGTGGCTGCCTGTGCTGGTGATATTACCAGAGCCAGGAGGGAGATCCATGAGACTGAGACAAGAAGAAGAAGATGAAGAGAGGAAGCCATTATTGGAGAATATGGAGAGAGAGATTGGCTGTGAATTGAAAAAGGGAGAGAGATGTTCTGCTGAATGTAAAGGTTGTGGGAGAATTTATATTGAAAATAAATTGTTAGATGTATTCGATATATCACGTGATATGCTGATATTGCGGATGTACAGGATAATTTCTCTACATATTGGTTTTGATTGTATGGTTTCGTTGTAATCGGTTGCATACAATTATTTTTTTATACGTAAATAAACCAATAGTAGTTGTATGCAACCCATTTTTTCATATGCAACTGCTCATTTTATATCACAGTCAATCAGTACAGTTGTATACAACGAGTGATGAAAAAAATGGAGAAAAATAAGTCACACACACTAAATGAGAAATAAAAAATTAAGAAAGTATAAGTTAAGGAACTATTTCGATAAAAAAAATTCTTATATTGTATTATTTGTTTAAAGTCAATGAAAAAAAAACAACAACGTGTTCATAAGATTAGGATTACTCATACATACGACCTTATTCAATCATGTGCAATGTTCTAAAACGAAAAGTATATTATTTTTGTAGTACAAATATATGCGTACGTAAATCGAACACCTACAGCTACAAAAACAAAACCAGTAGAAGAAGACGAACCTTGATGCCCTTGAGGTTGTTCTTGTTCCATTACGTAGGGTTCATAATAAAAGATTAGTTCTTTCTTTTCCGGTAGATAGGGTACAACTCTGCCTCGTGCAAATTGCAAATGAATTATATATTTTTGATGATGACATTGACAGCCCAGAAGGAACAAAGAAAACACAGAAAAAATTTGGCTCGTTAAAATTGAGGAGGAGATCCTCTTACAACTAATGTGATTTTGACGAGTGTTAAATTATTTTAATATTCTTTTTTTTTTTTGTTGAAATTTTGTCAATGTTGCCAAATTTTGACAAATGTCAAAACTCCATTAGTTTTAAAAAGAAACTCCTCCTCAATTTTAAAGAGTAATGTCTTGCTCCACAAAAATTTGTGTTTGAAACTGTCCTTCTACCTGCCCTTGTGGTTAAGTGCGCATGCACTAATTCCTAGTAGTCTTGGGTTCGAAGGTTGGTACCACATTCTCTACAATATTAGGGGTCGTTTGGCATAGCGGACTGTCATGGACTGGACTAAATCATGTGACTGTCTCATATTAGCTTGGATTGGCCTAAGCTGGATTAAGTACTGACCTACATTTAGTGCTGCGTCGGACTAAGAAGCTAGATTGTAAAAATAGTGAAGACCTTGGCGATGTGTCGGACTAAAAAATAATTCTTATAATATTTAAATTTAATTGGGGGTTTTGACCTAAAAGATAAATAAATGCTATAAAGAAACCCAATTCAAAGATTTATAACAATATCTGGTAAAAAAAAGAAGAAAGAATTAAAACAATAATAAAAAGAAAACAAATAATTTTTTTTTTTATGAAGAATAAAATTATGATATTTATTTTTTGACTTCTCAAGATTAATCTTAAGTTTTTCGGGGACCAAGTAAAATAATAATTAATTTTATATATTTATGTATATGTATAATTTTTGTATATTTGACTTTTGACTTTAAACTGAAAAATATAATTTAACAAGGTAAAAATTGCTTGTGATAAAGAAAGCATCACATCATGAATTATTAAACTTGTTTGAATATTAAAAAAAATCAAACATTTGTAAATTACTATAGTTCGATTTTCCAAATGCAATTTTAAAATAATTATTGTAATATTTAAATTTAATTAAGGATTTTAATCTTTAAAAAAAATAAATGCTGCAAAAAAAAAAACCATTCAAAGATCTAAAACAATAATTAAAAGAAAACAAATAAAATTATGATATTTTTTAAAGAGAGGCGTCAGACTCATGTGTTTTATTTAGCGAACCACTTTTCAGGCTCACTATATTAGATGAGAGAGTAAGACTTGTTTTTCAATATTGGCCTATACAGTCTCATTTAAGTTAGTCATGTCTCTTACTAAACAAGGATTTCGAGTGCTATTTAACCCAATCCAATGCAATGAGGCATACCAAACATGATCTTGGTGTTTAAAACCAAACCCGTAAAAAACGCGAAAAAAAATTTGTCGTTTTTGTGCTTTCCAATTATTTATGCAAGAAGCCTTCTTTTAACTATAAGATAAATGAGGTGGGGTACGTGGAGGACACAAAAGCGAAGGCGGTGGGACTAGTGGAAGACTCCGGACCCAAAACCCCTGCTTAATTAATTGACAAGTATTAATAAATTATTTTGTTAGCATGAGTCGTCCACACGTTTATAGTCGGCTAGAATTTAACTATTGATACTAAGCATCCACACTTCTCAAAGGTAAAAAATCCCAAAGTCTGTATCGTTCATGCATAGTGTTAATTTGACTGTCATGTGAATATTATGCGAATGGAAAGATCACTGGTTTTTGAAATACCATAAAGATCGAAATATTTACATGGCAATCATTTCCCTTTAACGTTCCCTTTCTAATCTAATTGACCTTTTTGGTTTGTCAATAATCACTATCTTTATTTTTATTTTATTTTTAAAAATCAAGGTACAATGAGGCCCCAAAATTACTCAAGTAACAATGTTAAAAAATGGACGGACGAAGGTTAGGTGAATTGGTAAAGTATTCTACCTGCGTCTAGCACTTGAGTTTAATTCCCCTCTTGGTACATTATAATAATTTAAAATTTTGCTTTATAATTAAAAACAAAATGTCAAATATTAAAAGAAAGAAAAAAGAGACCAACGTGAAAATAAAGGAAAATATTAAACTAAATTAAATGGTACAAGCATTTCCTCTCATCAAGATCCACCCTATTAATTAATGACCAACTAGAGCCATCTCTTTTTCTCTCATCGATCCAAGATGCAGATGAGGAGGAGAGATAATTTAAATCAATGGGGAAATCATAAATATCATGGAATATATAATAAATATTTCCACCTAAAAGTGTTGACATCTCCATCTCCCACTTGGACTCATCAATAAGAAAAAAAATTTATAAATTAAAAAAAAAAACTAAATTTAGAGAGCAATGAGAGCTCCAAGAACCAAAAGCGAAACAGAGAACAATCCCATGTTTCCTCCACTCCCAATCCTCAAGGCTCCGCTACCACCACCACCAGTGCTATTGGTAGTGGTATTAGTACCAGCGGGAGTGCCCGTAGTGGAATTTGTGGTAGTAGTGGAATTGGCCCCCAAGGACAAGGTGCCAAACGACTTGAGATTGGGTGGGGCGACGTCATGCTTCTCGGGGAAACCGGAGGTCTTGTTGACGGCGGAGCCCACCTGCCAGACCTGGTTCACTGATGCCGCGTCCTTCGGGACCTTGACGGTGGCGAAGATCGTGAAGGTGTCGTTGGAAAACTCCGCGCTGACGTCCCAGACTTCGAACGAGAGTTTTCCCGGCACGATGGAGCTGTACGAGGAGATGTTCAATGTGTTGACGGCTGGTGCCCCGTTCTCGGTCTTGTAGGCTAAGAGGGTCTGGGCCCCAGCCATCTTGGTCTCGGTGGGGTTGATGGCCCACGCGACCCAGCCGTCAGATTTGGCCGGCTTCGCCACGAAGGCGACGGAGAGAGAGGAGTTGGAGGCATTGTAGGTCCAGTGGAGGTAGGAGCTGAGGAAGGGGAGGTCGCTGCAGTGGGCGTAGAGCTTGTTTTTCTTGAATGTCTGTGAGGTGCAGGTGGCTGCTTGCGCGGGTGAGATTAGCAGAGCCAGGAGGGAGATCCACGAGACTGAGACAAGAAGAACGGGATGAAGAGAGGAAGCCATTATTGGAGAATATGGAGAGAGAGAGTGACTGTCAAAAGAAAAAGGGGAAGAGATGTTCTGCTGAATGTAAAGGTTGTGGGGGAATATATATTGAAAAAAAATTTGTTAGATGCATTCGATACATCACGTGTCATGTTGATACCGCGGAGGTACAAGATAATTTCTCTTTTGTATCGGTTTTGATTGTATGGTTTCGCTATAACCGGTTGCATACAACTAAATAAACCCGTAATAATTGTATGCAATCAATTTTCTCATATATATAAATTTATAATAAGCAGAGAATTGTGAAACATTTAAAATATCAAAAAATGTCACTAATTAATGTAAACATTAAGAATTGAAAATTTTAATTAAATTAAAATAATATAGTAAATTCACACTTTTTTATATTAAAAAAATTAAAATTAAAAGAAAAATCAAATAATGAATCATATTTTTATGAAACACAACTAACTATTATATTTTTTAATTATAACATAAATTTTAAAAAAACAGAAAAATTTTGGCAAACATAGAAGCGAGTACAAAGAGACTAATATATAATTAATCATATCACAGTTAATGAATACACAGTTGTATACAACCGAGGATTGTAAAAATAAAGAAAAAATGGGTCACGAATAAAAAAAAGGAAAATGGGAAATAAAAAATTGGGGGAGCATGTGGGCTGCGTGCAACATGTAAAGTGTACCGTTATATGGGGGAGGCACTTGGAGCAGTGAGCCATATGTATTAGCTCTCTTTTTCTTTTGGGTTGGTGAATGGGAATGGTTGAATTACTTGTTTTTTTTTTTTTTTTGGTTCTTTTAGTCTTTGCTTTCTCTCCACTTCAGGTTGGAGACGACTTTACATCCATGGAAAGACTTGGAATTGGAATTTGATTCAATTTCCACTGTGAATTTTTCACAGGCCACATATGAATGGGCGTTCTGTGTTGTCACAGTCTAAAAGCTCCTCAAAATGGCTATGGGAGGACCAAAATGTTGTCCTCAGTTGAACATGATGTGTCCCAAGTCTCAAAATTATTAGAGAAAATAAGGTTTTTTTTCAAGCTCTTGATTGTGTGAGGTATGTTTTTGCCTTTTTGGTATTAATTTGGTTCAAAATCAGACATACCCTCCCTACATACATCCACTAAAACTATTTCTATCAATGTCATTAATGTGCAATATGGTTCCAAATGTATTATATTGTTTTTTTATTGCAAGTGATGACAAAGGTGTCATTATTCTCAAAAGAGTATTATCTTTGGGATTTTTTTCTTCTTCTTTTTGTATATATTCCAATCTATTATTGGTATGGAATTCAATAATATCTTCCCCCTTTCTAAATATCGCAATATCATGTATTAGTTGTAAATTCAAACTTTGTATGTTTAAAACACGTAATCGGAGTCTATCCTAAAAGCTTACACCGATAAAAGAATGAGTTGTTCAGAATCTTCATTGTTACCATAACAAAAAGATCGCTCTTAAGAGAGATGTATACCACCTCATTCACCATGCTACATCTTTTTATTTTATTTTTAGAATGAGTATTATAAAATAACATACCTTAATTTCTGCATTCTCAGTTGTTTTTTCTACTGATTTTATCTCTTATTTTTGTCTGATTCAAATAAACTATCTTCCTTTATTTATTTTGTTTTATGGTTTTCGAGAAGTTTAAACAACTTTCTATGGTCAAAGTAACATCATTAAGTTATTAACCCCCCGCAGGCCAAGGAACTTGTCTTTAAAATTATATGACTTGCACGTTTTAAAGGGAAGAGGGCTGAGTCAAAGCAGATTAGATTAAGATCTATTTAGCCTTTTGATCGCTCCCGCTAAGTGGATTCAAATAGTTTGCTTGATGATGCCAAGAAAAGAATTCATTTTAGTTTTTTCAATTCAGATCAAGGAATTAAAAAATGATTCCTAATTGATAAGATTCAGTGAATAGTTTAAGTTGACAATTGCGAAAGCTTTATCTAGAATTCTTGTTTTGAATCTGATGGTAACGCATCGGAAACAAGGACCTATCCTTGTTGTTCAAGAGCCAAGCTAAAATAGAGAGAAATTTTATCGATAAAACAGTCTGATATGTTTTGTTATCATTGCCGACTTACTTCGGTGACATAAGAAGACGTTCAAAATTTGAACTCTCAAACCCAAGAGTTTTAGTCTAGTAAACGGTACAATGATTTGTTGAATCACTGGTAGGAGCCTAGAGAGTTGACAGCTGAAACAGGATCGAAATTCATGCAGAAAACGAGCAGAAGAAAACGACAACGTATCAAGTCCCGGTAGGTGGATATACCTTGTACATATTCCAGGAGCATATTTCCGTGATTATTGTGTTTGACCTTAACAAAAACACATCAACTTCAAATCCTCAACACACCCAACAGCCATTTTGATTACAACTTATGATGTTGACACACCCAACCCAGCCTGCACCAGATTGAAGACACAAGGACCCCAAAAAAAATCAATGACGAAGAAAATGGGGGAGGCCCATTAAACTTTGGTTTAAACTTTAAAATTTTAATTAAGTTCATAATGAGATGTTACATACAGTTTTAATTAAAGTTTGTCACTCCTAATTAGTACTGCTTAGCCCAATACATGTAGTTGAGGAAATTGAGGGTGTTGAGAATGCTGAGAAGGGTGTAAAAAAGATCCAAACGTGAGTGATTTATGTCATTTCCTCCAAGCCATTCTCTTCCAAATCTTCCACTGGCTGAATTTACTATGGACACCAGCACAGAGCTCAAAAAGTAGCCCATGGAAGTTGAGCACCATGACAAGGCAGTGCACATGCTTCTCATGCTATCGGGTGCCTCTGAGTAAAAGAACTCAAGCATGCCTCCAAGTGTGAGCATGTCTGAGACTCCAAGCAAAAGGAACTGCCAGGCAAGCCAGAACACAGACAATGTGGCATTGTCCAGAGCCGCCTCGCGCCTCTTAGCTTCGACTAGGGCAGCTACAGCCATTGATCCTGATGCAAGAGCCAGCCCCAAGCCTATCCTCCAAAGTGGTTGGAAAATGTGGATTTTTTCTGATTTCTTGGAACTTAAGATTCGTCGGAATTTTTCGTATAAGGGAATAGAAGCAAGCATAATGGAGAGGGGGAGCACACTTAGTGACTGAGTTGGAATTTTGAAATTGTGTAGTTTTCGGTTCATTAGGACCCCTTGCACCACTGAGTATGTCTGAAGTTGTGCTAGGCAACAGTTCATCATGATTGTGCTTGCAAAGATTGGTAGAAGGCCAAGAAAAGTTCTTGTTTCCTCAACGTGAGCTTCACTAATTGTGTTGTCAATCAATGCCTTGTCTAGGAACCTGAGAAATTATAGGCATTATTAGACCAAAAGTACATGAAAATGGTATACGGAGTCTATTGTTTCTTCCCTCTCAAAATTTGAGTGGTCTCATATGGTAGGCCAGGACTACTTTATACATGTCCAAAAGTGTGACACTATAATTTAATCCCACTCAAACTTTAAACACTCATAGTAGGTCTATTTGCCACACATTAATAACCTAACTAATTAGGGACTAATTGAGAGAGGAAAAGAAGGAGTTACTTGAACTTGTTATGGGATTTTCCATCAACTGTGTTTGGATTGATTGCAGATACTGCATACTGGTTTTCGACTCTCTCTTCCGGTGAGGCTTTACAGTTTCGAGCAGCAGAAGCTAGTACCTTTGACACCACCAAAAAGAAATAAATTAAAATCCAAACAGAGCAGTCTAGTTGATATATATTTCAATTGCATTTTGTTAAGTATAGTTTTACCTTAATGATTCTTGTCAATGCACTTCCACCAGGAAGTTTGTGTCTATAAAATGGGCTCCCACTGATGAAAATTGAAAGTGCCAAACTCAAGACTATGGCTGTTATAGTAAAACTCCAGTTCCAGCCTTCGTTCTCTTCCACCCAAACCATAACAGTGCAGCTTATGAGGCCCCCAAGGCAGAGGGAAAAGAAAAACCAATTGAAGAAGGCCGAGATGAGCCTCTGGTTGCCGTGATCAAGCTGATCAGCACCATGGGCAGGCAAGGAGGCATTGATTCCACCAACACCAGCAGCCATGCTATAAAGGCCAGTGTACAAAATGGCTGCTTCAGACTGAGAAGGCTTTTCATTCAACGCCGGTCGAAATTGCGGGTTTTGAGCTTGGATTGTCAGCAAGATTAGCCCCTAGAATTGGTACCAAAAATTTTGTTCAATTTCATGTCACATACTGATACGAAGATAGGTCTTATTAACCCAAAAACAATATATATAGACAATACCAGCAACTCAATTGTACAGAAGACGATAAAGGTTGTGAATCTTGTGAAGATTGAGTCACCAATGAAGCCTCCCAGGACGGAGAGCAAGAAAGAAGTCCCCATGAAATTGGTCACCATATTTGCTGATGTAGCATGTGGATAATGCATTGACTTATTGAAGTAAGTGATAAAGTTAATGGCATTGGATAAGAAGACCATGTTGGTAAACACCTCAACAACTGCACACAAAAAATAAATTATGACCAAATCACCTCATAATAGAACATTCTTTCTCTTGATTATCAAAATTTTTCTGCATCCCTGATTTAGTTTGTAAAATATGAACTAAAAAAGGAAAAGAAAAGTGTAAAATAGGCTGGTATATATGCAGAACCTGGGTTAAAGGGTTTGAATTTGAGTGAGATAAAGTCATGAACTTAAAATCTTAGGCGACAATCTTGAGGCAACCCAATATATTACTTCCCGCTCCCGCTCCCCCTCCCTAGGGAATGACCACAAAAAAAACTTACTCTTTAAAAGGGACCATTTAACCATCAATTAAAGATCCTAAGTATCATTTTCATATTATTAAAGGAAAAAACCAAAGGGTTAAGATCCCTGCACTTGCAACTTACCGCATGCAAAGGCAGCAGCTGTAATTCCACCATGCTTTCCAGGATTTGCCTTTCTTCCTTTCCAGTCAACAAATTGATCATCACTTTCTTTCTGGTTGAAAACATTTTGATCTCTCTCTATACTCATCTCTAAACAACCCAGTTGCAAGTGAAAAATCCTGCAGCTGATGATGAGCAAAACCAAGAAGCCAGAAAATTAAAGTGAAGAACAAAAAGTTTCTGCAAAAGAAGAAGCAGAGTAGAAAACATATAATTTGGGTTGTGTTAGGTGATGTGGGTATTTCCCTACGATCTGTACCGCAAATTACATGAGATGGTGTGGGCTGATGAACTTACCAAAATGATCAACCCTAAGGTTCGAAGAAATGAACCAAAAGAAGAAAAGTTGGGGAAAGGTGATATGCTTGTTGCTGATCAGTTGTGAATGGTAAAATGAGAAGGAATATATAAGAAGAAGAAAACTGAGGCTAGAAACAACTTTGAGGCAAAAAATTATTTACTTTGTGGGGATATGGCTAAAGGCTATGCAGACACTTGTGTCCAAACCCTGCATGTATAATGTCACAATGCATGCTAATTAATTACAATTTTGTCAATGCAGTTGGAGTGAAACAGATTCCAGAGATCATCCTGCATTGAATGCCTGCCCATTGGTTTGTATGACACCTTTGAATTTCAAGGGGGGAATTAGGAAAGAGACCATTTGTAGGAGACTAGAATGCATAATTTTCAGTGAAATGCCTTGTGCTTTGGTTACCTTTTTTTCACCTTTGACACACAGGGTCATTTGAATGAGTGATTATAAAATATTATAGTAGTATGGTTATGTGGTACATTTTGTATATGTATCTTTGACACATAGAATCATATAGAAACCATTTAATTATATCCCATAAGAAGTTAATTATAAACATTGACTAAAAGCCCTGAATTTGACACCTTACATTGATCTTCTTAGGAGTTATTTACACTAACATGAGATTTCTTGTGTTTTCACAAAATTCCTTCAAGTCTCAAAAATTACACAAACACCCCCTGAGGTTTCAATTTGTTATCACAAAACCCCTTTTCGTTGATTAATCGTCCAAAAATTGTTGATTTCAATTTTTTTTTTTTAAACTTATGTAAATGACAAAATTAACCTCAATGAAGTATATCTAATCTCAAGGCCCAATTTTGTCATTTGGAGAATTGTTTTGTATAAAACCATAAATCTTTGGACAAAAAATCAATGAAAAAGGATTTTATGGAAACAATTTAAAACCCCAAAGGGTGTTTGTATAATTTTAAAAACCTCATAGGATGTTTTTTTTCCGAAGGATGAATTTCATTCTAAAAACTCACTTAAAAGAGGATGGCACAGATACAACAAAACAAAACAACTCATTAAGGAAGCTCAAAAGTGATATTCTTAACGCCTTTACTACTGAAATGTTGTGCAAAGGAAAAGGCTCCTTTCGAAGCAAGAAAAAGCTTACACGAAATTGGCTTCTTTATCTCTTTTATTTAAGTCAGAAAAGACGGAAATATATTCTCATTCTATCTCTCTCATCACGTATACAACTAACTTTTTTCCATGTAAGATAATTCATTAGATCAGATGGGCTTTAAATGAGACAATAAACCCAACAAGCAAACCCACCACACTCAATCCAAAGCAAAATAATATTTGCGGCTTCAACAGATTCAAATTATTTAAATCAAGTAACTTGGACTTTGCTCAATTGGGCCTGGATTGGAGAAGATGATCCAACTGATTGCGCTCGGGACTCCCTCACAGCCCAAAAAAAAATGTAACCTTACGGTGCTGTCGACCACAGCAGATTGCAGCTATTTCGTATATATTCGCTCACTCAAAACCCTAGGCCCTCTGTGCCTCTCCCTCCCTCAACTCCTCAGCAGCGCCATACTGCTCTTCGTTTCAATCAGGTTCGAAACCCTAATCTCTGATCCTCCTCTGTTTTCAAAACACCATGCTTTTTGGCCTAATATCTACAAGAACTGCTATCTATATTATTGTTTGTGTATAATTTTAGTAAATTCATGATTTTGTTGTGGTTTGAGTGACAGAAACAATGGCTGTCCCTTTGCTGAAGAAGCAAATTGTGAAGAAGCGTACCAAGCACTTCAAGAGGCCCCAAAGTGACAGGAAGATATGCGTCAAGGTATGAATCTCTGGGTCATTTCATTTCTGTTCCTTTTTTTAAAAAAGTAATTGAATCGTATGGATTGTTTGAAATTTCAATTTTAGTGTAAGAAGTATTATCAATTGTTCTGCTTGATGTAACTTATAATGGGGTCTTTCAGTACGATTTACAATGTCTTAAGCAATTAGGTTTTGGGATAATTTAATTTTTCCAATGCTTGCATATTTTGTGGTATTTGCAAGGCAATGAAGATAATTTTAGTTAACAGATTTGTATTTGCTTGTAATGATTAGGGTCCATAAAATTTGGTTAAGCATTGAGTGAGTAGGTGTTTCGAATTGTTTTGCTGTTTCAAATATAGTAGTAGCAAGTGTATTCTTCACAGATGTGGAGAGTTGCATATGTTTATTGGCGTTACACGAAGGCGGATTTATCCATTATTTTTTTATTTGTCTGTTTGGCTAAGAGTGTGATTAGAATATGAGAACGATTTTAAAAATGACTTGCAGCGAGGTGATGAATCTCATTGTTCATTATTTTGCTGCTTAGCAAGGAGATTCTTGCCCTGGTTTTATATTTGGAATGGTGTATATGTTTAGGAGTTGCGAAAAGTCGAATTTATCCATTATTTTGTTTTGATCTATTTGTCTAAGAGTGTAATTAGAATATGATAACGATTTAACAAATGACTTCTGGTGAGGTGATGAATCTCATTGTGCATCATTTTCTTGCAATGAGATTGTTGCTCTGGCTCTATATTTTGGATAGATAATTTGGCCTGCTAGAGTTCAAGTCTGGATAGTAGATGCTTTCTGGGTGATCAAGTATTGTAATTCTCATCTTATTTGATGATGAATGTTGCTTGTTTTGTTTGGTCTCAGAAATCCTGACTTCTTTGTGCTTCCATGCATCCTGGGGCCCTAATATGAAATTCCTGTGGTTGGATCTTATTTATGGCAGGAAAGCTGGAGAAGGCCCAAGGGTATTGATTCACGTGTCAGGCGAAAGTTTAAGGGATGTGCCTTGATGCCCAACATTGGCTATGGTTCAGACAAGAAGACTCGCCACTTTCTCCCTAATAAGTTCAAGAAATTCGTTGTGCACAATGTCAAAGAGGTTGAAATCCTAATGATGCACAACAGGTATGCAACAGTTCCTTTAAAATATTTTTCACAATCTTCAGAGAAGTCTTTTCTGCTTTAGAGTTTTCTTAACCCTTGTTTCTCTAATGTAACTGCAGGACTTACTGTGCTGAGATTGCACACAATATTTCCACCAAGAAGAGAAAGGAGATCGTCGAGCGTGCAGCGCAGTTGGATGTTGTTGTTACCAACAAACTTGCCAGGCTGCGCAGCCAGGAGGATGAGTGAGCTTTGGAGCTATTATGGTTTATTTTGCTTCGTGTGTTTCCTACTATGTTAGTTTTCAGCATTTTGGAAGAAATCTTATGCAGGATTTTGATTTTGTTTTCAATTCAGTACCATTGGATCTAGACTATGTTACTAATCTAGCTATGTTGAATGACATGAAGTTCTGTCCACTCGTGTTTGGTTTTACCATATTTCTTTGCCCCTTCCGACCATATTTCCTTTTTCATTCTGTAGGAATCTTGTTCAGCCTAGAAATAACTAAAATTTACATTCGTAACTTGTGATTTGAGTTTCATATGCGACACACAGAAAGAATACTTGACTGAAGAATGAGCAGCTTTCATTTTATGAAACAAATAAATTCCTGCTTTTACAATGAGATTTTCATTTCGAATGTGTTGAATACGTTTTTCTTTGTTTCACTTTTTTTATTTGCTTTTGTATAGTTCCCGTTGCCACTGTTTTTATATCAACATTTTGCCCAACTAGATCCAAAGTGCAATTAGTATTTCTGTTTTCCTTTTTCAATAGGGCAGTCCCAAGCCATGAGATACATTTGTGGATTTAAACAAGTTCAACTCATTAAACAATGAAAGTCAGACGCATAACAATTCTTGAATAGTGAAATGGGGAAATCACTAGAAGAAATTTCTTGAAATGTCTGATCAATCACTGCTATAAGATGGAGCCTAAGAAAAAGATTTCCAGGAAACTAAGTGCAGATCCTAATCTTGCATACCCTAAATGATGGGCCTGCCTCACAATATGCCTTCTGATTTCTTAGAGCATCTCCAACATTTCTTCAAGCAAGAGACATCGTTCATCCTTTAACTCAGGTGCTGAAGTTCTAAAATAGTTAAAAGCTTTCTCAAATAATCTTCGAACACGCTGAACACATTGCTTCGTTTGTTCACGAAGATAATCCTGATCCTGGTCTTCTGAACACATTGCTTCCGCTGTAGCAGATGCCTCAAATTTCGCATAACTGATCCACACCTTTAGGTGCTTTGTTCGGTCTAGGAGTCTCTCGTAAAGTTCTCTAGCTCTCTCAAATTCACCCTCTGATAGTTCAAAGTCAATGTATGCCTTCCACAACAATTCAGGCATGTCAAGTTCTGGTTGGGCGATGGCAAGTTCAAAAACTGTCCTAGCCCGTTCTGTCTCACACAAAGATTTCTCTAACTCTGCATACTTGGTCCACGCATAGCAATTTTCTGGGAACCAATGCAGATACTTTTCATACAATTTCCGACATCGATAGAAATTCCCAAGGTTCAGCTCAATCTCAATATACTTCTTAAATATCTTATCTTTAGGTGACTTGCCTATTGCAGTACCAAGGATCTTGCGTGCACCCTCGAGATTCAGCTGTCGTATCTCAAACCGGCAGCGAGAAGCCATATTTTTGCAAATGAAAACTTCTTGTGAGGAATCAGTTGAAGGCATTCCCTATACACATCTCGTGCACGTTCCGTGTCTCCAGCATCAAGCTCCTCATATAGTGCATAATTGATCCACAAGTAAATGTAGCGCTGCCAATACCGCTTCTCCGGCACAGGAGGAACATTAGCAATAGCTCTCTCATAAACCTCTCTAATTCTGTACTTATTTCCTGCGGGAATCGTAATTAAGAGGATTCTTCCTAACCTCATCTTCATATTGAAATCTCCTCTTTCCCACAATCGCATCCTCAATGCCTTGTCTATCTCCATATTGCTTCTCCAAACCCACAAACTTTTTATACAAATCCTCAACCCTTCGTTTGGGTATATGATCAAGTGCAAATTTATAAATACGCCTTGCTCCATCAGTTTCTTTGCACCGCTCCTCAAATTCAACGAAAGCCACAAATAACTGCTCGGCCTCCTCATCATCGCCCATGATCTCCACTGCTCTCTCATATACATTTCTTGCCCTCGCTACCTCACCATTCTTCATCTCAAACTTGGCATACCGAATCCAAGCACCAACTTTTGGATGACATTGCACGAAACGCTCGAAAATCGCTCTAGCACGCTCGACCTCATTATAGTGAAGCTCAAACTTGATGAAGGAGAGCCAGCCTTGCTGGTCCGGCATCCAATTCATCCACCTCTCGTATATCTGCCGAGCACCAGCCACATTCCCTATAATCTCTTCCATGTGAATATACTTGTACCAAATCTTATCAACTCTAGGCAAGAGCGTGACGGCACGGTCCCACACGTTCCTTGCATGGTGGATGAACTTGTTCTTCATCTCCGCCTCATCATAGTTGCGCCACAGGGTAGGGTTCCGGTGATCGACCTCAAGGGAACGCTCCCAAACAGAGCGAGCACGTTCAAAGTCCTTATGGGACTCCTCCCACTGCGCATACTTGATCCAGTCTCTGACATTCCCCCTCACGCGCCGGATTTGGTCTTCTAATTCCTTGCGCTTTCGGAGGCGGTAATCTGCGAGCTCGGTGGGATCAGTGCTCTTCTGCTTGGGAGGTCGGATTTCAACCTCCTGGCGCTCACGTGCCTCACGGAGGATTTGCTCTGCGGTAATTTGAACAGGGGCTGGGGTTTTGTTCTTAACCCTAGTGGGTCGTGGTAGCATGACGTCAGCATCCTTTCGGGTTAAGAACCCTAGGGTTGGGTCTGCGTCCTTGAAGGAAGCCATGGCTGGGGTTTACTCGCCTGGAAAATCTAAAACTTGACAATGTTTTGCAAATGTCCGTATGCATTCATCAATAGCAGGTGAATATATCTATTTAGGAAAATGCTAAGCTTACCACATTTTGTACCACCTCTCTAATAGAGGTGGAGCCCACCAATACAATGGAGCTCCACCTCTATTAGAGAGGTGATAGACAATGTGATATAAACATATAGTAAGCCTAACATTACCCGTATATAGAGAACAGTACCCTTCTCCCTATGCCTTAAGAAAATTGCGGTCACTGCTATGCTCTAAGGAAATTGGTCGCTCCTTATGTTCTAAGGAAATTGACTCCAAAATAACTAATCCAGCAAGAATAAGGAAACGTATTTAGAAAGGAATATTAAATTCAAGGTTTCCCAAGGGAATTCTTCTTTTTGATCTGTTTTCCCCAAGCTAACAGGAAATATACACTTCTTTATTTTGGCCAACTAGAATTAGTTGTCCACCATGTAAGACCAAATTGGCAAATAGTAGGTGTGTGTGAGAGAAGTCTCCCTCCTATTTTAGTTTAGACTGTCACATGTTTTCAAAATTAAAGAACAGCATAGACAAAGGCATATGGGTAATTTTGTATTTATGTGGTTAATGTGTACAAATAACTTTAGTTTGTGAAGGGAGAACAGAGAAGAATTTTCATCGGGTGTGAAAGCGAAGAGACGAAGATGTCAACAAAATACAGGTAGATGTTTTATGTCACAGTTTCCTTTAATTACCTTTTTTCGTGGGAAGCAAGTCATTATCCATCATCCTCTATACTCAGAATTCCATTCATAAGCCTTTTTCTTCTTAATCTGAATTTAATAAGGGCTACTTTAGTCAAACAAGGATTTATGAGCTAGTGGGACAAAAATAATTACTGTTTGTCTGGTCGACAATCAAAGACTGATAGAGAGATAGGAGAAAAAAACTCTTTCTTCAGATTTATTTTCTTCTAATCTAACACTCTCCAACTTAGCTTAATTTGCCCAATTTATTACAATCCCTCTCAAAACAACAATATATGGGATCGTTGAGTACGGCGGATTATTATGAACTGGACTAAATTCTAAGACTGTCTTGGATTAGTTTGGATCGACCTAAGCTGAATTAAGTACTGAGTTACGTTTGGTGCTGCATCGAACTAAGGAGCTGAATTATAAAAATAATGAAGACCTATGTTTGGTGTTGTATCGGACTAAAAAATAATTATTTGATTAACTTCTCTCTCTTTTTCTGTTTTCGCTTTTTTTTTTTCTAGCGTTTTCTTCTTATTTTTTGAAACAAATAAATTCCTGCTTTTACAATGAGATTTTCATTTTGAATGTGTTGAATTGAACGTCCACGTTTTTCTTTGTTTCGCTTTTTTATTTGCTTCTATATAATTCCCGTTGTTACTATTTTTATATCAACATTTTGCGGTCTTTTTGATCTGTTTTCCCCAAGCCAACTAGAATTAGTAGTCCGCCAAGTAAGACCAAATAGGCAAATACTATGAAGACCAAATAAATACTATGAATCCGGCCAAAAGTCAAAGCTTGGACAGTTGACTTTAGTATTTTTTTTTTTACCCATTAATAATTTTCTTTTTATGTGTTATTTTCACACGTATTTTGAGAAAAACAAAACTCAACAAATATAAAGAAAATGACATCGACTTGTGGATTAGTGGTTTCATTATGTTCGAACTCCCATAACATCTTAGTAGTGTATATGTGTGTGAGAAGTCTCCCATCATATTTGAACTCCCATGACACCTTCGTAATGTGTGTGTGAGAAGAGTCTCCCTCCCCTTCTAGTTTAGATTATTGCATGTTTTCAAAATTAAAGAAGAGCATATACAAAGGTTTATGGGTAATTTTGTATTTATGTGGTTAATGTGTACAAATAACTTAAGTTGTGAAGGGAGAACAGAGAAGAATTTTCAATGGGTGTGAAAGCGAAGAGAAGAAGATGTCAACAAAATACAGATAGATGTTTTATGTCGCAATTTACTTGGCGTTCCTTCATGGGAAGCAAGTCATTATCCATCATCCTCTATGCTCAGAATTCAAATCATAAGCCTTTTCTTCTTAATCTGAATTTAATAAGGGCTACTTTAGTCAAACAGGGATTCATGAGCTAGTGGGACAAAAATCATTACCGTTTGTCTGGTCGACAAGCAAAGACTGATAGATACTAAAAAAAAAAACCCTCTCCATCTTAGCTTAATTCACCCAATTTATTACAATCCCTCTCAAAACAACAAAATATATATAATATTGAGGAAGACGCGATTTAAACACAGAATCTCAAATGCAAATGCAACTGCTCGTAACATTCTTGTTTATAAAAAAGAAGCACAAGTTTTCTAATCTACCTACCGATGCAAGCTTATATTATTTTGCCTACATGTTCCTTGTGAAAACCAAAATGAAAAAGACGAATGTCCACATCTAACCCATTGTCCGTCGTGAGGTCCACAGTCTTTGTCTTGCAAGCTTATAACTCGATGAACTGGATCTTGTGGCCAAGAACAAAAATATGTGAATTCGGCCGAAAGGAGGGTCCAAAACCATAAATGGATGCCCCCTTTGCAGGTGAAGGTGTTTGATATTAATTTTGAGCGGCTAGGATTGGCGGAAAATACACGTGTAAAGCTGGTGTGGTCTTGTTACAAAAGGCTATAGATAAGTATTACAACCAATTTTATGTATTTATTTCTAGGTGTAAATATTGCAATTATTAGCAATGGGTAGTCATTGTAAGCTCAAATTAGATGCACATGCATTTCATGCATTATTGCATGGAAGCCAAGGCAGCTACGAAAGTTTGATGATAAAATCAAGTTCTTTTTTAGGGTTGATTTCGTGACACGCTGATTCAAAGAGTACTACTTGTCTCAGTTAAAACCTGATGACCTAATTGTATTATTAAACCAACAAGTTAAGCTAACGAGATCTAGGACATTAGAAAAAATTTTGATTTGCAGATAAGAGGTATCATGTTCGAATTCTCACAACATTATAGTGTGTGTATGTGAAATCTTTATCCTCTCTTCTTTAGACTATTATTTATACTAAAAAAAATCTCAACAAATTAAAGAAACCGGCATTTAAGGTTAACAAATGATCAAGTATAAAACCATAATTAATAACCGAAATCTGAATATTCGGTTATCCTTTTCTTTTATGCCATCCACTTTACTCGGTATTGAATGAGCGGCCGACTCCATTTGTTGAACTCCAAAGTCATACTATGGTAGTTCAAGGACCATCCTTGGAATTGTCAATCAAGAAATGTGAATTTAATAGCACGTGCCCCGTGCTCGAAATTTCCTCTCTGTTTCTGGTGAAGCTTCATATTCAATATTTAATGTTGGTTTTAGATCGGCAAGTTTGGAGGGGTGCAAGTGTATGTTGAGATAAATTGTTTTAGCAAACTATTCATATAATCAAATTTTGCAAACATATCAGATTGTGATTTGCATATAAAATTTTGCAAATATATCAGATTGTGATTTGCGTGCAAAGAGAAACGCTTTTGCCCAATATAATAAAAAAATAACTCAAAATTATTACAGTTAATTAAGGTTTAAATAACATAAACAAGCTAATGATGCCCCTCAATTACAAAAAAAAAAAAAATTAGTTAGAAAACCAAAAATGCATTTTCTTGGGTGGGGTTGTGATTCAATCCCTCCACCCATTCTCTTCTATTTACATTTTGCTTCTCATTATTATTCTTATTCTCATCATTCTCATTCCCTTTATTCGCCCCACCATCTGCACCTCCGAATATTCCTTGCACAACCGTCTCCATGTCAATATTTTTGTTAATTCCATCCGTACCGTCAGTCGCAATTTCGGGAATGTACGGCGGCCTCGAGACTCGCAAAATCAAATCCCACTCGACCCCTCTAAAGTAATCGTGGCCCTTGATTTCACCCGGCCCGATTCTCTGTTTCGGATCCTTCTCCAGCAACTTCGAAATCAAGTCCCTCAACGCCGTCGTTTCACCTGTCAGCTCAGGTTCCTTCGTAAGTATCCGATAAAACGTCTCTTTTCTATTGGACCCCCTAAACGGCGTCGCACCGTATAACATCTCATAAAGAAGCACCCCAAGGGACCACCAATCGACGCCGAAATCGTGGCCGCTGCCAGAAACGATTTCGGGAGCCACGTACTCCTCCGTTCCGACGAACGAGTTCGACTTCTCAGAGGAGTCCGAACCGGGTTTGCCCGAGTTTAAACTGCTTTCGGCGGGCGAGACAGAGTCGTCCGGCGAAATCCCCTTGTTGCAGAACCGTTGGAATAGGGAGCATCGCTTCTTCTGGACCGCGCTGGATTCAGCTGTGGAGTTTGAACTGATCCGAACCGATTGAGCATTCTTCATCGGCGAGAGCTTGGTGGAGAGATCGAAATCGACGAGCATAATGTGGCCGTTTTCTTGGATCATAATGTTCTCCGGCTTCAAATCTCTGTAAACCACTCCCAATCCATGCAAATACTCCAACACCAGAACCAATTCCGCCGCGTAAAATCTATAATAAAAAAAACAACAAACAAAATTCAAATTGTCATTTCATTTTCCCGGGAATCAAACAGAATTTGACGTATAGATCTCTGAATTAGTTAAGTTACCTGATGACATCATCCGAGAACATCCGCTCGGTTTGTCGTTTTCTGAGGCAATTGAGATCGCGGCCGGGGCAGTAATCAATGGCGTAGCCGACGAGCTTCTCAGTGTCCAAAACGCCACGCAGTTTGGGGAGAAGCGGATGGTTGAAACGACGCAGCACTTGCTGCTCGAAGCAGACTCTTCGGTACTCGCTGCCGTCGCTCTTCGGCTCCTTGCTCCGCCTCTCGATCAAGTCTTTGGAAATCACCTTCAACGCCATGAACTCCGCCGCCTCCTCGTCCTCCACCAGAAACACCACGCCCTTGGCCCCGCGCCCCAGCGCCGAGATCACTCTGAGGCGCTGGAAATCCAAGCTGGGAGTCACGATGCCGTCGTTTTGGTCGTCCATTGTTTCAGGTTTTTCTGTTTCGTTGGCAGCTGTGCAGAGACCCCAATGTACAAATATATATATATATATAGAGAGAGAGAGAGAGAGAGAGAGAGAGAGAGAAAGATAGGAATTTTAGGGAAGAAGGCAAGTCTTAGTGAGGAAGGGTTCAATTCAAAAGAGTGGGGCCCACGTATATATTTGCTTTTCTCCGTTGCATGGGGTTGTTGCTGGTGTGAGGTGCGGGCTTTAATGCCATGTGGTGGAGAGGTGCGCTGCGATGCGCACACGTAATCGTTATGGAGGGGGGTTATGATGACGTGGAAAGGATCGGACGGTGGTTGCCGTTTCGAGCGCACGCTTTTTCCCTGTATGTTGTTGGGGATGACGTAAGCGGCATATATATTTTTTTATGGGTTCGGCGGAGGCTTCCTTTTATTATTTTGGTTTGTTTAATCTGGAGAACGAGAAAATGGGAAAGGTTTCTTTCTCCTGTTCTAGAAGGCGTGCGGTGCAGGGAATGTTTTTGGTTTCAAACCAGAACTTTGGTTATATGGTCAGCAACAGCATCATTTACTCATTGTCAAATTTTGTTGCAGTGTAGTTGGAAACTTGGAGGTGTGCTCACTCCCAAATAAATATTTTCTATTTTTCAAATTGTCGTGATTTAATTTAATTTATAAATAAAAGAATTCGAACTTGAGTGTGACAAGATGGACCACGGACTTTTTCAGAGTTAAAAGGAATTTTATTTCTTACGGACTTATCATATTTGGGGACCGTGTCTTGTTGGATTTGACATTTCATCTTCTAGGCCCAAGTTTTTTTGTTTGACTATTGTCTTTGGGGCCTTTTTAGGCTTACCCAAAATAATACTATGGACACCCAAGAGTCTTTCTTGGATATTTTTACCTTTTTATATATTTGTTTTTCTTATAATTTAGTAAAATCATACGTTCAGTTCGTTTTAATTAAATAAACCATGTGAAAAATTGCTAAATTCTAATACAAATAAATAAATTGGTGAAAAATGCCTAGAGAATACTCTTTTGAGTACCTTTTTTTTCTTTTTTCAGTTTCATTAAAGGAAAGAAACTCACTGGTGTTCGATTCTAGGTGCCATAAAGGGAGGGTTATCCATCACAACTGTCATAAATGTCAAACCTCCCAAATTTTTCAACAAATCGTTAAAATAAATAAATAAATTAAATGCTGATGTATATACTGAAGGCGAGGCAATTTTTATAATTATCTTATATTCTTTTAATTTAATAAAGAAAATAAATTATATATTCATAGCTTACTGATTGGCCCATTTGGGAGCAAAAATCCGACCATAGTTATGGCACAGGATAAGCAAACACACCTGACCCTCTTAATTTTGCTAAAATATTTATTTTTAAAAAAGCAAAACAAAAACCAGCTCTGGTGATTTGGTTCTCTGTCTTCCTAGTTTTCCACGACGTTTGAGAGGAATCGGAAAACATGGCAACAGCCATACTTGTTATCGAAACCTCTGTTCTTGCTTGAAAATGGAGGCTCGCAGGCTTTCCATTCTCTGTTCCCATATACGCCCCGGTCCGACTCCGGCTCCGGCCCGACTAGTTCCCGTTCCCGGCTCCAGTTGCGACTCTGGTTTCAGTGACAAGCAGCAACCCGGTGATTCCAACAAGGGGAATCTCGAAGACAACTGCGTTTTCTGCAAAATCATCCGCGGTGAAGCACCGGCTTTCAAGGTAGATACAAATTGAGAAAGTAAAGGCTCGACGATTTTTTTTTAAAATTCGTTGCATTTCCCATTATATTGAAGCTGCAAAATTTCGATTATATTGAAGATGAAAACTTTCATAGCAGTGTAAGACCACAGCACTGATTTTTGAGTTGTTGAGTGTGGATTGTGTAATGGGTTTTATTTTATAAGTATCTCTGTTTGTTCAAAATCTGTTTTTTGTTTTGGAAATGTTTCTAGTTGGTTTTTTATGTGAAGTTGTTGCCTTTTTGGGTTTTTATAATACTGAAGCAATCTTCATAATCACATTTTTGTTTTGCCATGTCTGTTCAATTACTTCTGATTGTTCCATGTTTTGATTCTCTGCGGAATTTGTTTTTCGTGCAGCTTTATGAGGATGATATTTGCTTGTGTATATTGGATATAAATCCCCTGAGTCGTGGGTAAGGTATCATTAATCCAAGAAACAATTGTTCTTTTCTTTACTGCTATCCCTTGTTTTTCTTTGCCTTTGAGTTTTTATGGTAATTTCATTACTTGTCAGGATAAACTTCCACATATGTTCACAAAGCAGCTTCTTTCACTGCATCGAAACTGTGTTTATTATAGTTTGTCAGCTTTATGAATCATACTTGATTCAACTGTGTTGCCTGAAAAGGGCATGTTGTCTTAGTTATGGGATACGATTTATTGCATCACATGACTACCAGACCATACTTTATGATTTGTAAATTTGTGAAGTCTGCATGATGTGCTTCAGATTGACTTTAGTTCTGTATTGTAGACTTGCAAGTGTTGTGGCAATTTTGTCTGCATTTCTTTAACGCTGGATAATAGAAAGACTCGGTACACCTCCATCATCTTTACATGACAGTTTTTTGTTTCCCATACTCAATTTCATACTTTTGTTCGCAGGCATTCTCTTATTATCCCAAAATCTCATTTTTGTTCGTTGAAAGCCACACCCCCAGATGTAAGTATATCCTATTGATACAATCAGTTTGCAATGGGTCTGTATGAATGTCATGAATCTGTTGCTAGATGTTATGAAATATGAGTATTGATTGCCTTCATATGTTATGCATTAGATGATATTGATGAGAAGAATTTCTTGATATGCATATGGCAGCATAGAGTTTGTTTACATGTATGCATAAAAGATAGAAGGGTATTGTCCGTCATTAGGGTTATAAGCATAAGGTTGATGAGCACATTGACTATATTAATGATAGGTAACAGGTCGGACTGTAATTTTCTCTACACATCTCAAATAGGTTGTTTGGATACTTTGTAGTGTCCAATGCATGTGTTTCTGTATTTTCATGGGACATTATAATGTTGCATGAGTTCAAATGAACTTGCTCTGCAGGTGGTAGCTGCAATGTGTTCAAAAGTGCCCTTTATCAGCAGTGCAATCATGAAAGCCACTGATTCTGGTATGTGTTCAAAGTCATTTTATGTTGGCACCATATTTTACTTTCTTTTTGTTTCTAGGTTTACTGTCTTGCTATATAGCAATTAGGGTGTGCTGGAGTGTTCCTTAATGTTTCGAAGATATTTTCAGTGACATCCTTGATTGAAATTGCATTTTCAAGCATACCTAGCTAAGCTTGACTGCTACAAAAAATAAACATGGGAAGTTCTGATTATGCAGATTCATTCAACTTGTTAGTTAACAATGGTATAGCTGCAGGCCAAGTTATATTTCATGTGAGTCCTTATGCTTTTCTTTTTGAATTCCGATTTGATTAAATTAACAGCAGCGTACAAGAGAACTGATATATCTGCTGACAGCAATCAAAATTCCATAAATCTCATTGCAACTGAACAATATTAGCTTGTTAATTGACATTAGAATTTTACCCTTTTATGCAGCTATTTCATTATTTACCTTGAGCAATATGATAAGCTGTTGCTAATTTTACTATGTAACATGGGGTACTTTCAGACTCACATACACATAATTCCGCGCAAGGCACTTGATTGCTTATGGGCTTCTGAGGTATGTATCAGTCGCATTTTATGTCTCCTTATTATGTAAAACTGGACATTCTTGAGGATATAAGTTTGATATTTGCTGAGTTTGCTTATTGTCTTGAGGATATATTATCTTGCAGAGTTTGCAGAGGCGGCCGCTGAACTTAGACCAGGAAGCCCCTCGACTTGTAGATCGAGTTCGAGAGCAATTATCATTACCCGACGACTCTGAAGATAGCAAGGGTCAAGGATCTAGTCTTACCAGAAACTAGAGGCATATTTCATCCGATTCCGTCGTCGTAATTTACAGTGTACAATTCTGTAAAATATCCATATTTTAATTCTTTCAAATGTTTAGCATGACTTGCAGAACTTTCTTTGTTTCATATATATACCACTGGTTTACAGTGACACCCCCATCTATATATGATATGTTGCATAGTTTTTGAAGTTCTGGGCCCAAAACCTCATGACCATGAGAAGTTTCTGTGATCACTCATTTCATCATATATTCCAACAGATGTTTGTGCATTGGATACCAAACACATAAGCAAGACGTTAAAAACCCAAAAGGTGAGGCACTGCTTTTGGTTTTCCAAAATTTGGGGATTAGAGAAACATTAACTTTGATTAGAATTTCCCATTGACCAATTTGATAATGCAAATGGATCATAAAAGAGTTAAGGCATTGGCCAGTCAGACCAACCCAGATCTTTGTTTATTTATTTATTTATTATCAAAGGGCCGTTTCGGATATCTGAAAAGTTGGACCAATGAGAGCTACTCTTGAAAAGCTTTGGGATTTTAGAGAAAGAAATTAGAAAGACAAATCTGCCAAAGGGATGTAAAGTTAAGAGTGTATCCAATTCATATTTTTAATGACTTTTATAGAGTTTAAAAATTTGGAAGTATTCAATTTAGACTTTTAAAAAGTATTTAAAAGTCTAGTTGTATTCAATTGTGACTTTTAAAAAGCATTTAAAAGTTTGGTGGTATTTAAAAAGTTAATAACTTTTTAAAAGCTTATTAAATGAATGATTTTTTCATATTTTTAAGGCTAATTATTAAGAGTAAAAGTTTTGTCAATTTACTAGTGACTTTTATCAACTCTATCAAAGTATTTAAGAATTTGTCTATGAAAGACACTCACTTAAAAAAAATCTTAATAAATTTGAATTGGATAGCTTCTAGGTGAAGGGGAAGCAAAATAATAAAGGTGAAGTCTTTGGCTTTCTCAAACTCCCAATAACAAAAGAAGGAAACTACAAAGAAGAAACGTCTCTGACTCGCTTGAGGGTTTGACGTTGCCTCCCTTCTTCCATTTCGCGCTTTCGCCTTCTTTCGCTTTCGCCCGGAAAACTCTCGAACCCTCCATCCTCTTTCCCCGAAATTCAAAAACCGCTACTAAAACATAGAATTGCCCTCACCCACATTCACAGAAACACCAAAAGAAACGATTTTGGGTGAGACCCAGAAAGATAGAGAGAGAAATGGGGCCGAGTCAGGCATTTTCTACGGCGGAGAAACTCAGGAAAGCCGGCAACTCTTACTTCAAGAAAGGGCGCTTCAATGCCGCCATCGAGGCATATACTGAGGTATTTTGTTCTTCAATTCGCTTCTCTATGTGCTCTGTATATATCAGAAATGGTTATTGGGTCCTTATAATTGATGATTTCTTGTTTGTTGTTGATGGGTTTCAAGGCGATAACTCTGTGCCCTGATATTCCTGTTTATTATACGAATCGCGCCCTTTGCCATCTGAAGCGTAAGTATGTATGATCATCGGCTCGTTCTCTGTATTTTCAATTATGAAAAAAATGACATCTTGTCATCGAATTCTTGTACTTCTTTTAATGTTGTAAGTAATGCAGTGATTGGACGAGAGTGGAAGAAGATTCTCGGAAAGCTATTCAGCTTGAACAAAACTCAGTTAAGGTAAATTCTTATGCTTTGGCTTTGGTATTTTTTAAAATAAAATAAAAAATTTGCCCATTCTTGTCTTATTTGTTGTCTGTTGCCCAAGAATAAAGCATGTTTGGAGGAGTGAGATTTGGTACATTGCTACCCTTTTTGTATCTAATCAAGTATCTAATAATTGCCTTGGTGCTGCAGAAACTTGCATTAATTGTTGAACTGTGATGAATTGAACGTTAACATTCTAATGAATCTTTGTCCTGAATTTCTTTTTCAAACATGCTATCACTTTATGAGTTAAATGCTTTTAATACAATTTGAGCATATTCAGGTGGTTAAAGGAGTGTTAATAAGAGTTCCACCTACATAGTGGCACGAAAGCATGGATTCCTTTATATGCTTTGTGTTCCTGACTTTCCTGGTTGAGAGTCTACACTTTTACCTAATGTCTTCTTCTTTAATGGAAACTTTTCCTTCTTCTCGTGGATCATAATGGTTTCATGTAGTTCATTGAAAATTTGTTGCATGACAGGCTCATTATATGTTGGGGCTTGCATTACTACAGAAGCAAGAGTATGCTGATGGAGTTAAGGAATTGGAAAGGGTAAGAAGTGGTTTCTGTATAGCGTACTTTGTATTATAAGCATCGAGCAAATTTCTCTTAGTTGTTTGCGTCTTTTCAGTTGATTATGTTAGAGGGAAAATTCTGTTGTAGTTTTGTTTCAACTTCCTTGTACAGGCTTTGGATCTTGGGA
Source organism: Prunus persica (assembly GCF_000346465.2). Classification (NCBI taxonomy): domain Eukaryota; kingdom Viridiplantae; phylum Streptophyta; class Magnoliopsida; order Rosales; family Rosaceae; genus Prunus; species Prunus persica. The sequence goes on from NC_034016.1 coordinate 18,675,085, forward strand.
GGGGTGCCAATCCGAAGGGTTATATGGTAGAGGAGATCTGGCAGGAGCTTGCAAAAGCAAAGTACATGGAGTGGGAGGATTTATCAAGCAAACGTTCATGGGAATTGCAAAACTTGAAGTATGTCTCCTTCAGGCCTATGATGTCTGAAAAGGTTTTCAAAACTGAATAATTATTTGATGTTCATTTTTCTGGTTGCTGCTTCATAAAACTTGTTTCATGTCTCAGAGAAGCTTGTGAGAATGCTCTCAAAGAGAAACATGACGCTTTTGAAATGGAAGGGTTTTTGGATGAAGCTGGTCCTACTCATATGAAACAGTTAGAGGCTTTAGGAAGAGCGTTTGAGAAAGCTGCAGAAGCTGACACACCAAGTGAGGTCAGTAGAGTACACGGTTTTATATCTTCCATTTCCCTTCGTGCTTTTTCTTTTAAGAAAAATCTCAATTATCATGTGACAATGTTAAAAAAAACTTCAGGTGCCGGATTACCTCTGTTGTAAAATCACTCTTGACATATTTCGTGATCCTGTGATTACTCCTAGTGGGGTTACATATGAGAGATCAGTGATCCTTAACCATCTTGAGAAGGTAATGTTTGGTTACATCTACTAATACACTCTTCTAATATGTATATATCTACATTAATCTCCAACTTTTTTGTTTGCAATCATCTAGGTGGGTAACTTCGATCCAATCACGCGTGAGCCACTTGATCAATCACAGTTAATATCAAACTTAGCCATAAAAGAAGCAGTCGAAGCATATTTGCAACAACATGGTTGGGCTTACAGAACAGAGTGAAGATTTTTTTTTTTTCTTCCGAACAAACTTAGAAGAGTTGAGATAGTGGTGCTAAAACATGTAATGAACTACAGTGGGAGAGTGCAGTATCCTCTTGGTATGCTTCTTGTGTCTGATCTTTTGTGCCCTCAATCAATGTTAGTCGCTGTTATTTATATTTGCAGTGTTTTTTATGTATGATGCTGTGCCCTCAATCATCATATTGCAGAAGGTCCTTATCCTTTTTGAAATTGTACAGAAACCAGTTAGATTATTGATTACTGAACCTTTGCATAGATGAGCGCCCCTCTGATTCAAATTTTGTGGTTCATTAATTTTTTTTTATTTTTCTTGGCTTCAAAAAGCGAGGGTATTAACACTAGGGTTCATGGTGCTTCTAGGGTTTGATCCCTCATTTTTTAATACTTTCCCTCGACCAAACTGTTGTAACCCTAGCCAATGGGGTCTCAGCTTTAGTGGTAAGAGTTGTTGGCATGTAGGCTAGTGGTTTATGGTTTGCTCCTTACGACACTGTGAGAATGTCCCCCTCCCCTTCCTAACTGTGGGAAAAAAAAAAAACTTCCAAGACTAGGAGGGGGGAGGAGAGCTTTGACTCAACACGAAAATCTGCCGAGTCATATTTTTTGTAAAAACAAATTTTTTTTCCTTTAATTTCCTTTTAATAGAAGATTAGGAATTTTTAATTGATTCAGTTATTGTATTTATTTTTAGTCCCTGTGGCGGAAATCTAGAAAAAGTACCTCACTATGTGTTTCATTACTCACATATGTTTGAGCAATCAAAATTAAAGGGGACAGGTCTGGGATTGGCTGTACCAGTACAGCTGAGGCACCACAGAATTTTCCCAGGTTGTGTGGAAGCTTCAAGATATTTTTTGTTGTTAAGATTTTAGATAGATAATTTCACCAGCAACCGTGTAAAACCACTCGAATTCTTGGGTTATTTTCAAGTTACCCTCCAATTTTTCAGTACTTTCAAGCTCCCTTCCTTGGTTCTTCATCTTCATGACCATTGAGCACCACAAACGAGAGACGCACCAGACCTATCACCTTAATAAACCGAGTCATTTGAGTGAGGGTGCAGCCATTGATGGAGGTTTCCCTTTGGGTCGTCCTCTTCCACTGTTGTGACTATCGGGGAAGAGAACAGCAGAGCACAGGTGGCTCTGATAGTCATGACAATGATGACGAGCCTGACGATAAGAGCTAGGCTTGTTCCGATGTTAACTTCGTTGCCTGCCACTTGCCGGATCGAGAACAGGGGTTGATTTTAATGTTTTTGACCATTCAAGTGGCTTCAGCCCTTCCTCGTTTCCATCCAAACAAGTGGAGCTTGAACTCATTTAGACCCTTCTCAGCCACCACTCCACACTGCAATCTTCATCCCATAATGCAATTCCCCTTTGTACACAGTTCAAAACCTGCATTTTCCCAACATATTATCTTCACCGTCTGAACGTGATATTATTAACCGCTACTTGCCCTCAATTTGAACCATATTCAAATCCATAAATCAAAATTTTTGAACCCTACGCCCCAAAAGAAATATTGGCAGACCCCTATGGATGCAAGATTGGACCAAATTGCCGCTCCATAACTAACATTAGCGAGATTTGATAGAAAATAGAATTACTTAAAACATCGAGGGCAACCAAAGTACGGAACAGGAGCCTCAACAAGGTACCCGAACCAGAATTCACCTAAATCCTCCCTTCTGTCTGTTATCTTCTTTAGATCCGCCCCACAAAATAAATATAGGGGATTGTATTGCCAAATTTTTTATATTGGGTTTAATTGCAAAATTGTTTGTATTTCAATAGAGGGCGCCAATCTAGAACAGTTTCAAAAACAATCCATCTTTCAAAATGGAATCATAATCCTTTTAGAAACCCAAAAAGAAAGAAATGAAAATCTATCCTATTACAGATTCAACTACGTTGTTATGAGCAGCACTCTTTAGAATTTCATAAATCCCAGCCAGTTGCAGTAGGAGCACCTTCAACAGGAGCAGGGCCCGGTACTGGCTCTCCCCACCCATCTGCAGCAGCTACTGCACACAAACACATAAACCGGACAGGGAAAAAACAAACATAAGTAGCAGAAATAGACAGCAGAAGTGCGATGATAGCACAAAATTTACAATAACAAAGTTGACAAGTGAAACCTGGTTCTGCAGTCCAGCTAACAACAGGAGCTGCTGGGATAGCTGCAGGGGCATCGGTTGGCCAAGGAGCATCAGAAACTTGGGCAGGCCATTGATCACCAGCCGCAGAATAATCTGTAATTCCATAATCCGCCGCTGTAGCAGCTTCTTCCTCCTCCTTTTCCTTGGCCTCCTCAGGCTCTCTATAGAAGAATAGATCAACCTGCAAGCAGAAATTTTGAGCCATGATAAGTAGTTTAGAGACTATCTCTTAAGTAAGCTCCTAGTTGCTTTACATGTAATGCACAAATGTCCAGACATACAATTTCAAATTCAAAAGTGGTGTTCTGTGCTTACCATGACATCCCACTTATGCCCTGGACGAAGGGAGCCACGCATCTGCAAAACCATCCTTGCTAGGATCCAGAAAAGACATCCTATGCTGTGCTTACCCTTGTTATTGGCAGGGATGCCAATATCAACATAACGCATGGGAGAATCAGTATCACAGAAAGCAATTGTTGGAATGTTTCCAAGAGCTGCTTCCTTAATTGGCTGCAGGCACAAAAAGATCATTAGAACACACTGAGAAAACAAGCATAGCAAAATTGGGAAATAATAGATTATAATAACACATGCACAAACAGAAAATAAATAAAAATTTCACATTTAACAAGCCCTGGATAATAACATCAACTTTACTGTTGCAACAGTCTTAAAAAGAACGTAGAAGGACCCCAGAAATGAAAGTTGACCGTCACCTGGTGATCTGTTCTTGGATCAGTCAGAATGAGGAGACGGGGCTCATTGAAAGATGTCTGAAGCTGATTGGTAAAGGTTCCTGGGGTGTGTCTTCCAGCAATTGCATTAGCCCCGGTGTGCTGAGCAAACTTCAGAACAGCCCTTTGACCGTAGGGCCTTGCCGATTGTACAATAATATCCTTGGGATTTTCAATCGCAACAATCACCCTGGCAGCCAGCTGAAGCTTGTCCCATGTCTTTCCGAGATTGATAATGTAAATCCCTGAGATTGACCAAATCAGTATTTGAGTACTAAGTGCCAATTCAATAACCAAAAGATCTGTTCCTAGAACAAATCAAAACCTAACAAAACAATAGGGAGAACTATGTCAAATCACAGTGTTTCTTGTTCATATACTCAACAACAAATCAGTGCGATCAAAAACTAAAAACAATACCCCCAGTCCCCAAAATGCAATTAAATAAAACTTAAACAAAACATTTCATGTTCTAAAATCAAGGAAATTGAACAGAATATGCAGTTCACAGAGGCACATTTCAATATTAACTTGAAAGAAAATTACAACAAAAAATTGTACCTATACTAACAAATAATACTAAAGCCAAACAATATATATACCAGATCTGCCAAAGACACATACCCTACAAATTAGAAGGTGCCCATCATATGCATTTTCTCAGAATCCATCACAAATCCAGAAGCATAAACAAAAACTAAGAAAAGGATTGTATCTGACGAAAACAGAGGAGATATTTATACCATCATTACGGCGCTTGAAGACGTATCTTTCCATCTGAAAATCACAGTTTTTGGTGCCCAGATGGACCTCAGCGGCAAGCATCATCTGGATGTCAGCCTCTTTCTGACTGAGCAGACGAGGAGGCGATGCATTCGCCATGCTTGAGACTTGGACAGAGAGAGACGAGTCTCTGAAAACGCTAATCCGGGAGGTTTTGTGAGCGAGAGCGAGAGCGAGGCTGTGAAGAGTCGAGCACTTCGAGTTTATTTCCCTTATATATGGGAGGCTGCGAGCTGAAACCCTAGGAGCCCTTCGTTTTTTTTTTTTTTTTTTTTTCTTGCTTCCGTTTTTTGTTGGCTTTTTATCGGGGTAAATACGAAAATGTTTTTTTACCGCGTTATTCTCTTGTTTTCACATGATCAATTTTATTCTTGTGCTCGAGTATTTTAGCCAATGTGTCCATTTCGGGTAAATAAATTAAACATTTTGAAATTGTTGTTAACCAAAAAAAAAAAAAAAAAAACTTTCCTTCTTAAATGAGAGAAGATAATAGGGAAACTACGGGGCTTGGAGGAGGGGCAAGCAAATGGCAAACGGGTGAGAGGATGAATAATAAACTACATAAACATACAATAAACAAAGACTCTAGTGCCCCCAAAAAGTATCACGTATCTCATTTAGCTCCCTCTGAGCAAAAGTCATTTTGATTCAACTTGCCCTTAAAGATTTATTTTTTCGCACTTTTCTATCATGTTTACTTATCCGGAATAAGTATTAGAAATGATTCCAATTATTACTTCTCCTATACATGAGTATTGAAATAATTTCAATTATTGTTTAGTAGGCATAAGGAAATAAAAAAATATGTGGGTTACGCATTAAAATATGTAATTGAATACCCTTAAAATCTGGAATAAAATCAACTAAAAGAGAGTAGTTGATTCGATTTCAATACCTTGATTTCAAACATTACTCGTTCATAATTATAGATGGTGGTTTGTCAATGTGATCACTCATATTCATAATTACCAATCAAATATGTAAAGAGGTGTACAACAGGCAGGCCCGATTTGGGACGAGTCCAGCCCATTTATATTTGGACCGACACGACTGGCCCGTTTACGAGTTGGAATGTAATTTGATGGCATGCCGCTTGATGCTTCTGTCCCTGATTAATAACAAGTTTATAGAGACAAGTAGACAACCTATCTAAATCACATTTCTCTTTGTCAAATATGACCTGGCCACTGCTCAAGATGAACTTTTTCAATGTACAATTATGCGCCCATAAACGACAAGTACACAACATATGGGGGTGGCACCACAGTGGAAAAGTGGGTTAAACTCTCCCCTCCTCCCTCAAAGTGCACTCAAGTCATGTTCAATTCCCGTAAGAGACAATCTTTAGACAACTCAATATATTACTCCCCACTCCTCCCTAGCGAATGACAAAAATAAATAAACAAATGACATGTGCACTGTGCACAAACATGTGGTTCACTCAGCAAAAGCCATGTCTCTCGGGTCCCCTAGCCCCAATTATTTCCTGAATTCCTTCTCACTATGAACACATAGGCCTAAAAGATTAGGTTTTGTAGTATTCAAAGGTAAAAACAGCTTCATTATTGTAAAATGGACAAAGAATAGAGTCCCCATGAGTTTGACGGAGGGCAAGAAGAGTAAGTGCAAGGAATCAAAGAAGAAGAAGAATCTCACATCACTGTCCACACAAAAATCCTCCAAAATATCAAAAGGGACGATGGAGGAAGGCCAAAAGAAGATATATACAGAAATGAAATGATAACTTTGCCAATTTGCCATAGTTTTTTTGGTGCTAACTGCTATGCTCTCTGCTATCTGCTCCAACGAATAGTTCACAGAAAAGAGAAGGGCATCTTTAATCAATGGACCACAAACACTAGATGCCATGGAAAGGCACCATTCAATATGGTCACATTCTTCTCGTTTGCATTTTCAAATTTTTGTGGTCATCAGCAAGGCTGTGCAACTGCAACCATTCGTTCATAAATTTGGAATCATCTAAATTGGTAAGTGTTTTTGGCTTTACTTCAAGGTCAAAAAGTGAGTAAAGGATCCCACTGGATTAGTGGATTGTAGTGAAACAAATGCGTCTCCAATAATTGTTGAATGTTGGGTTGGCAAATTGTCAATATTCATGGTTTTGTTGAAGAAAGAAGAAGAAACTGCCAGTTTTGTGCAGAAACAAAGGTTTGAGAACATATCCAAGAAAGAAAACAAAGAATTATATATATATATATATATATATATGATACATAGCTTGCTTTTTATTAGTTCATGGCTAGCTTCTGAACCTGAAATTGATACTCTAGAAGATAAAAAGAGAACATACAAAACAGGGTTTGAGATAACCACATGATGCCCGAGTACTATACTGATAGGTGAAGAATTTACAAAATATACTCACAATGGAGATCTCATCATGCAGTATGTGTGAGATTTACAGTCCTGTTCAGTCTATCAAGAATGCCACTAGCTTTCCTCTTAGACCTTGAAGTCCCATTCTGTGCAAGCTCAGATATTGTTCCGTACGTGTTCTCTTCTTCCCGAATTTCCTTCCACTTGGTTCGATCGTTTAAACAGATTGTGTGAAGGACTGCAATGCAATTCTCCTTGTTGCGTCCGCAATTGGTCTCCCTGATAACACGGAGCAAGCAAGGAACGGCTCCAAGCTCTCCCATTTCCTCCACAGCCTTGGGATGGCTTGAGAGCATTGCAAGGATGGCCAACAACTCATCAACATGCATACGGTTTCTTATCTTCTTCAGAATCGTCCTCACTGCCCCATCTCTCACAGCTCTTGCCTTGTTCTCATGGGTGATGCATAGGTTGAAAATTGCAGAAGCAACATCTTTCATAGCTAATGGATGCCCCTCATCTAGGAGGGCGATGAGGGGTTTTAGGGCACCGGATTTCCCAATAAGTGCCTTGTTGGAATCCAGAGCTGACAAAGTGAAAAGGGCTGCTGCTGCATTGCTCCTTGTTTGAATGGTTCCTGATTGCAATGCTTCAATTAGTAAAGGAATTACCATTGGACTTTCTGCCACATGCTTCTTGTTGTTGTCATGGATTGAAAGATTCAAGAGCGTTGTGATCACATCTTCTTGGAGTTCCGGGTGAATACCATCTTCAAACTTGCCTTCAGATAGTGGACTGAGCAGTTGAGGGATGGCATGTATAGACTCACCAAAAAGTGCCCGGAAAGAAGGCATCCTCTTTGTCAACGACCGAAGCTCCTTTGCAGCTTCTTTCTGCTCAGGCAATCCAGAAGACATCTTCTGGAGCAAAGAAAGAAAATGGTCTCGTTCCGATTCTGTTATACCATCCTCATTGACAAGGAGAACAGGATCCGACAATTCAATCCCTCTATTCTTACACCATTGCGATATCATTTCACGAACCAAGTGATTGGGAGTAAGGATTGTGTGTGAGAGTACTTGTTGGGTTCGAGGGCATATCCTGTTGCCCGCCTTTAGCCCTTTTTGGATGAATGGTCTATCATATGTCTGTCAATAAAAGGAAGAAAAAAAAATGAAGCGGATTTAGAACACAGTTGCCAAATTAAAGATCATGGAGGAGACCAGATCATGTGATTTGGAACATATTGCTTCTCTGTAAATTCTTCTGCCATGATTAAACTGATTTGAAGAATTTACAGAGAAGCAAATACACACAAAGGACCTGTACTCACCAGAATTTAATCTAAAAAATCCTCAGAAAACTGGAAATATTTATATCTGAAAGGAAACTACACTCAGACATGTTCAATTTTACCACCATAAATAGTGAGGGAAAAAAAATCTCAAAAACTTTAGCCAATCAAACAATTAGTGCTTTAAATTCAAGTTCCAGAATCAGTACAAACAGGACAGCACCTTAAATCCACACTGTAACTCCAACCAACCACCAGAAAATTTAAAAAATACTAGAAACAGTAAAAAACTGTAACCAAGGAAGAAGACAATAAATCACCTTCCTTTTACGTACCACACAAATTAAATCCTCAGAGCTCCGTTTGGTTGCTGAGAAAGTGAAAGGAAAACAAAATAAAAACTTCAAATGCATAAAGAATCTAAGATCTTTTCCTTGCCGACATTTTCTCAGCCCAACAAAACAGAAGATGAAGGGAGATTGCAGAAACTGAAAGCACCAACACAGGACTAAAAGCTTCGAATTTGACATTAAAAACCAGAAAAAACGGAGCAAAATGTAAAAGCCCAAGTGGCAAAGAAAACCAACCTCGCCTGTAGAAACAATCACAGGGTCTCTCATCAACTCCTTGGAAAGCGGACATCGAAACTCTTCAGGGCAAGAAAGAACATCATTCAGCTTCAGAGACAGCGATCTCTTTTTGAACTTCAATTCCTTGAGAGCCGAGAGAGTGTCTTTGGCCTGATCGATTGTTTGGGTGCTGAAATCCTCGTCGTCAACAATAGCCCTCACCAGCCTCTGCAGCTCCTTCTTCAATTCTGTGGCTTTGGCCACCATAGCCGGATCAGAATCAAACACGCCAGTCTTGGCCATTCCGGTTGATTTTGGTCTCTGGGTTTTGGGTTTCGCTCTGTTAGGATTGAATGATCAAATGGAATTGTGGGTTCTGAGAATGGTGAAGCAGAGAAAGAGAATGGTAGTGGGTGCCATTGTTGTCTTTCTTGTTCTTGTTCTTGTTCAGTAAAAAGGCAAGAGAATGAGTAAGAAACTGGAAAGAAACTGAACGAAGCCAATTTTAGTCAAATACCAAAACCAGACACACAACCCACACGCATCCCACCCTTCTTCTCTCTCTCTCTCTCTCCTCTCTCTCTCTGAACTAGGGTGTTCTTATAAATAGTCTAATTAAACCAAAGTTTGAAAACTTTGTTACGGTTTCGTTATTTATCCTCATCTTTTTACAACTGTGCATAGCCATTTACAACACAAAACCATTTCTAAATTTCCACAAGACTTTCATTTTTCTCTCTTTTATTTTTTCTGTTGGGTTTTTGGTATCCAATTTACAAGGCTTGTAAATAAATAAATTGAAAATCGTATTTATTATTCCACAGCTTTCTCACTGACCAAGCAATAAATATAAAGTTATCTGGTTTTTCTGAATGAATTCAATTCAGCAAAAAAAAAAAACAAACAAACTTTGGAATTCTCGGTCCATTCTAATTTCACAGCCCACAGTTTCTTCTAAAATACTTTTTTCCAATGAAACTTCCTTCACCAAGAAAAATATTTATTTATTTATAAACCCTTTTCTGTTTTCTTCCTTGATTGCATCATCAGCCTACAAATGCAATGTTTCATCGTTTCTGGAATACCATAAATAAATCCAAGACTATTCTATCAAACATGATGTAATTAAACCTAATTTTCTCACTTTATCGTTTTTATTTTATTGGAATTAAACCTTAATGTAGGTTAGTCTACAAATCAACTTTAAGAAAAAGAATCTTCTCACAGACTCATAACATGTCATTATTTGACATCATTGGTAAAGAAACCCCTTTACATTTAGATACATGAAATGCCTAATGTATCTTACTAAGCCGCTTTTAAAAAAATCTCACTATTTTCGAATGATTTTTATTCGCACATTCATAACGTGAAGTTGAAAGTATAAACAAAATATAAGTAATAAGTGTGATACTTAAATAAAATTACGTGATATAACCCGTTCATTAATATTATAACAAATAAATAACTTATATCGTGTGTCCATACTTTAATACCATACAATAATTCCTCTTAAACATAAAGGGGATGAAAAAGTTATAAGTTGAGTGGTCTCAAAGAAAGATATTTTTTATTGAAATCAATCTCAAAGAAAGATTTGATCTGTTGGCAACAAAAATAAAAGGAAAAAAAAATGGAGATGAGAAATTAAATTGTAAAAATATGAAATGTGGTAGGTCCCATAAGGAAGAGTGGGCCCCCTCATGTATGCGGTCACGGAATCCATAGGATAAACAGCTGGAATGACGCGTCAGAAAGCTTCCTGACTACTGCACTTACTCAAACCGAGTCAACTCGCTCACTCGCTCTGATAAACTCGTGCGCACAGTCAGAGAGAGCAGTGGACCAGAGAGTCTTATTATGCAAAACAGTATCCATCAAATCGGGGTAGAATCACCTGTATCCTGTCCTACAGTAACACACTAGTCCAAGGCACAAGGTGCGGGACCCAGGGCTGCTATGGGAATTCGCATCATTGCCATGTGTGGTGGTGGGCGGAAACAAGGAGGACATGTGTGATTTGATTAGGGTATTCGACACGTGTCATTCAATTACTTCGCCACACGAATTAACCACACTATCAATGAGTATTATGAGTTGGACCAACACCACTTCATTTCATTAAAGCAAACCCAAAATGTAACACAAATTAATTAGCACAATCATGTCAATCCTTAATTCCCGCCTCCACTCGTGTAAAATTTAGGTCAAACAATGGGGGGCAATGCAATCAAGTGTATTGAATGAAATGATATGATTTCGTATTGAGGGTTATGTTAGGTTGTTTAGTTGCGAATCGAATAATATGTAAGTTTCATAATACAGTTTTATTATGTAATATGACGAAATTGAGAGGAAATATAAATATGAACGAATTGAAAACGAAAGACCTTAATGAATAGCTAATAGGGAGGCTCTAAAGCAACTTCTAAACCACGCAAACTTGAAAAAAAACACGAACTTATGCACAAATGAAGTATGAACATGTGAAATGTTGAATATATGAAAAGTTGTATGCATATGTAATGATCGTAGTGATTGTTGATAATAAAAGAAAAACGAGTTTGGTAGGTCTTTGTCAAAATCAGGAGAAGTAGAAGAAATTCCCATCAAACAAATCCGTCAATTTTAAAATCATATAGAACCGGAGTCCTAACTGATGGCTGCCTACGGTGCTACCAAATTTAGGGCTTCAAATTCTACCTAGGTTTAGCCAAAAATACTATAGATACTAATTTTTTATTTTTTTATTTAAAAAAGTAATGAAGGTTTGCTTTCTATATTAATTTTAATTTTTGGTTCTAATTTCTTTAAAAATATAAAAAAATTTGAAACCGCTGGAAAATTGTGTTAAAAGAGTGTGGAGGAAGGCTCCGCACAAAAAAGTCAAATCCACCACCATTTATGATGGAAGTTCCTTTTCTTCTATGTTGTGTCTTGTACTTCTTTTTTTATATATATAATTTGTATAATAATTTTTCTTTTGCTAGAGACAGTCTTCTTGTACTTTATCCAGCAGTTTCAGGTTCGGTCAGGTTTTGTTTTCTTTTGCCTAACCAAAATGCCATGACCATTCATTTTACTGTTTGTTCATCAATCAAGACAGTTCAGGACCTACAACCAATAATGTTAATATGATGAAATAATATACCCAAAATTCAAAAGAAATAAACGTTTATCTGGTGAAATAGTATTAGTGTTACACTATCAGAGACCGGCCCATAAGCAGTGAAAATTTATAGACTTGTAGATTAGTGGTTTTAGATTCGAACTTTTATAATATTATAGTTTTGTTGTGTTGTGTTGTGTGTAAGAAATTCCGCTCTCCTATAATTCAGATTATCACTCGTACTGAAAAAAAGAGTGAAAAAATAGAAAGGGAGTTTTAGAGGGAACCCAAATTTAGGGTTTGTCACAATTTTTCTTTTGGACTATAAACGATAAAAGCTAATTTTCAGCTGGTGTATATGGGGTCCAATCCTCACCACAGCGATGTGCCAAGCACGGCTCACCGTCCCTCCTTGGTGGCAATTGGGCCCACCTGCCTATTACACGTGTCCTTGTTTTGTGAGGCCACCATCTCCAAGTGTCCAACGCCACTTTTGTCATTTTGGGTAAGGCCAAATGCCCAGAGACACTTGGGCAGCTTTGCTGTCATTCATTTCCACCACCCAAAAAATTATACAGGAGGAATGTTACAGTAATCGTCGACTCGCGTGGATTTATCCGGAGGATTAATGTATTGTGAGTTGCATATGCATCAATTGACAACATCAACTCACGGTCGTAGCCGTTTGCACTTCTCAACTACAAACGTGTTCAAAGTCTTTGATAAACAGATGTGGAAGAATGGCAGATATGCAAATGCATTACTGTCAGATAAGTCCAATTAAGCTTTACTTCTTATGGAAGGACTGTGCAGAGATTGGCTTTAGATTCATGAGGGCCTTCTTCCGATATTTATACTTCACAAACAATCCTGATTTAAATTAGTAGAAAATACCAAAAGAAAAAGGGTCCAAACAAAATGGGAGCTGATAATTACCAAGGCCCAACAAAATCGGAACTAATAATACCAAGGCCCTAAACCAAAAGAGCCCAAGTTGCATTTGGGTCACTGCAAGTGATTCATCAAAAATTAGGGTTAATCGTTTTATTAGTTCCTAAACTTAGACCGAATTTGTAAGACCATTTGTCCTAATGAAAGTGAAGTTAAAGGACCACGAAAATGATTTTGAAAATTGAGGGACTCAAATGCAAATCGGGTCAAAGTTCAAGGACTAATAAAACGATTAATACAATCAATATCTAAACTACAAAGAGATGATAGTTTTCACACACACACTACCAAGGTGACATATGGTTTGAACATGAGACTATTGATATGCAAGTCAATGTCATTTTCCACCAGCTCAGACCCAATTGGCTCTTCATAATGTCTAATTATACTTTTAAGAATTGGTCAAACGACCTAACCCAATTTGAATATATATTACATGATTTTGGGATATGAAAACAACATGTCTGCCGTCCCCTAGACGCAAAAGTTCAGCCAGTTTGGAGATACACATCCAAAAACCCATATATAAAATAACACAAACACCAACATATCTCTTTCCAAATTAAATTTCACATACATTGTGGGGCTAGCATAAGCATGTTTGTTAGAGTAGACAATTTGACATTGATGGTCTGATGGGAGAAGTTGTATTTTAGTCTTTAGAATAATATAGTCTCCATGTGGTGGTTTGGACTTGGAATCTTGGAAGCTCCAAGTGAGGCCCCCATATCCAGAAGGCATTTGTGGACTAAAAGCTCAACAAACAGACCTTTCAGTGAGAGGGCCCTAAGGCAAGGGGAGCCCTAAGTCTCATTCTCAAACATTCATAAACAGTGTGTGTGATGTGTGTGAGTGAGGCCCTGAGGATCTGAGATTTGAAATTTTGGTGAATGTGGGCTTCTTATATAATCCAAGCCATCCATGTTACCACTCAAAGCAACTCAAAAATAATTGCTACATCAACATTTCAAGCAGAAGGGAATTTAAGTAGATAGAAATTGGTTAGGCTTGCAGGGAGACAGAAAGAAAAAAAAAAGCATTATTGTGAGGTTTTAGAGGAATAAATAATCCAACTCAATCCCAATTACTAAATCTATTAGCTAAATTGAAGTGAGAGCCAGAGAAAGAAAGGAATTAATGTTGGATGCAAAGAACATGTATCATAAGACTAATGTGGGGAATTATTTCATTTCCTTAAGAGGAACAAGAAAAAGAAAACTGAGGTGTAGTTAGCAACCACAGTTGGGAATTACTTTACTGTTTTTGAGAAAAAATTGAAAACTTGTTGTCACCTTTACCTTTGTATGTTATTGAAGATTCTCTTGTCAGTTAGATGTCACTCATCAAGTCATCATGGTGCCCAGTTCTTTCTTCTAATCAATGCATGCTAGGCATCAATTTCAATGCTTGTATTGTATTTCACTTTGTTGCTGTCATGCAAGCATTTATGTTTTAGAAAGAGTGGTTGAAGAGCTTGAACCAAGTCATGAGCCATTCCATTTTTGTCTTTCTCCTCCTTGACTTCATGGGGAAATTGCAGAAATGGGTGCTCCTTGCAGCCCAAAACAGAACAGCGCGGCTATGAGATGATGAGATGCACTTGCTCTATGTTTTGGACTGAAGGGAGCTCTCAGTTCTTCTGTTTTTTCATTTAAGCAGATGTCCTCATCATCCTGTGATGTGGTGGGTAAGTTTCATTTTACTGCCAGCTTATATATTATCTGTTTATGCCTCATGTTTTTGGTTTCCCTTGCTCTTATAGGTAAGATCATTTTCATATTTGGTTACTCAATCAAGACAGCTAGAAAAGTTAAAACAGACAAGATTTCAGGCGCTATCAACTAAAAATTAAAAAACTAGATAAGTTTTCAAGTTGGTTAATCAAATTTTCACATGTAATGATCCGCACCTTACAATTTATGAACAAGGAAGGTAATCTACCTTGATGTGTATAGAAGGGAGGCATGCCATCTGCTGCTGCTGCTGTTGTTGTTGTTTCTAGGCATTGCAGGGCCTGACTGGCTCTCCCGTGAGGGGTATTACGGGAAGGTTATCACAATTACAGATCTCAATCATAGTGGCATCAGGGTCGTGGAAGAAAAGCTGATCAACGTAGATTCCACCCTTCTCCACCCTGCGCTTCACGTACTCTATCTCCATCTCCTTCAAATTTTTCTCCACTGTGACCATGCTCTCACACTAAAAACAATTCAAATGTATTTCTAGTCATTTTCACATCACAAATATATTGTACACACGTAGAAGCTATATATATACAGAAATTATCCTATACGGACTATATATATATATATATATATATATATATATATAAAAGCATACAAGAAATGAATAAAAGAGCTAGAGAGAGAGAGACCTGGAAAGAAATGTGGTTATCCTTGGGTTTAATCTGGGTGATCTTCTTGGGCATTTTATCAGGGTCTTCAGATTGGAGAAGATGTATGCCAATGCCATAATTGAATAGCCTATGATTCAAATGTCACAGAATTAACCAAAAACCAAATTAATACCCAATATTTATAATGTTTCAAAAACAGAGGAAACCAATTCAATAAAAATGAAGGGTGGTTGTTGTTGGTTTTCCAAGTTTTTAAGAATTATACCATGCACCAATAAAGTCAAAGGAGCCAGGCCTCCTAATGGGGAAGAACCCAAGAACACTCTGGTAGAAATCAAGGGATTTCTCAACTGATCTGCACACCAATGAGATGTGATTCAAGGACTTCAAATTCAGCATGCTTTCTTTCATCATTTCATATTTCTCAACTTGGAAAATATTACGTGCAATAAGCAAATAGAGAGAACTGGATTGAAGGCTACAAATTAGGGTTTAAAATAACTAGAGTTGAGAGGAGAAAATGGCGGAATGTTGCATATATATATGGCATGGGTTTTCTGTCCTTTTCTTCTCAGGTGACAGCCTGACAGGTCAGGTTTCAGATAGTGAGATATCTATTACACGTAGGTTCCACGTTACAGTTGGTGACTCCATTACTCGTTTCTTCCGCTGACACGTAAGGTCCTTCTGATTCTGAAGACCTTTTACTCCAACAAAGTTGCAGTTGCAGAGACGAGGAAACTTCTTATCTAAGAAGCACGGATACGCTGGTTGAGGTGCGTATTCCGTATCCGATACGCTAGGGGATACGATACGCTGTGAATACGTGCGGATACGCGATGGATACGTATCCGAGTAAGCGAATACGGTCAACGACAAAAAGATACGCGTATCTGATATTACAGATACGAGTATCTGATGTTTAGGATACGCGTATCAGGAAACGTCTCCACTTCTTCTTTCAGATCTTCCTTCTTCTTCTGCATCCAGCGGTGCCCCCGCTCATCAACTCTTCTTCTTCGTCCTTAAGAAGCCCAGATCTTCCTTTTTCTTGTTCATCCAGCGGCGCCCCTACTCATCAATTTCTTCTTCTTCATTCTTCATTGTCGGCGGCGTCGGGTTCTCTTCTCCATTTTCATTTTGTTTTCTCACGCGTGCTTCTCTGTTTCTTTGACAAAAGGATTTTGTTTTGTTCTTTTTAGGTCAAAGGATTTTGTTTGTTTAATATTCACAGTTTCACCCACACCCCACGTGATGGCTGGTCTTATCGTTTTGACTAAAGGATTTTGTTTTGTTTGTCTTATTAAAAGTAATAATATTATAACCAAGACAAGTGGAAGTATGTTAAAAGTAATAATATCAAAAGTAATAATATTATCATTTTTATGTTATTTAAAATATGTTATAAATTATATATATTGTTATTTTTAAAATTATTATATATTATTTAAATTGCCGTATCCACGACGTATCATATCCTAATTTTTAGAAATTTGTCGTATCCCCGTGTCGTGTCGTATCGTATCCCCGTATCCATATCCGTGTCCGTGCTTCTTAGCTTCTTATTAGCTGCAAAGTAATTGGTGCATTTTTCTTCTTCTTTTTCTTCCTCTCTTTATTTTGTATGTAATTTTACACAAACCCAGGTCAGACCAAATGTTGGCGAGAGTAAACACACACACACACACACTAATTAAAAGGGAAGATTAATATCCTTATTCACAGGTCAAACTGGTTTTAAGAAGGAAGAATCTAGAGCGACTGATAGACAATAAGCCCATCTCTGATTCTGAAGTAGCGTAGAGAATACAAGGCAGAGACCAAGTCATGGCCGAGTCTCTCGCTGTCTTCATTTGGAAAAGAAAAAAAAGGACACGACCCGCCCTGGCTCCCAGACTCGCTCAGTCCGCCTAGATCCTCCCAGACCTCTTATCCGCCGCCTAGATCTTCCCAAACCGCCTAGCAACCTCCTAGATTCTCCCAGACCGCCTAGCAGCCGCCTAGATCCACCCAGACCGCCTAGGGGCCGCCTAGATCCTCCCAGACCGCCTAGGCGCCGCCTAGATCCGCCCAGACCCGCCTAACTACGAGTTCGAATCTCTATCCGTGGCTACCATGGCGTCCAATTTAAGTATGTTTCTGATTTTGCAATTTTTTTTTGTTTGTTTAAATGGAAAAACGATTATCATAGAGTTTCTTCTAAGGATTTTAAGATTTTATAGCATCAGAGTTGTTATCTTAGTGGAGATTTCAATAGCTAAATGACATTTGATGGTTTTCATAGAGAAAGTCCAATCCAATCCAATCAACGCAGCAACCAAAACCAAAGAAAAAAAAAAATCGAAGCTTGAGTTGAGAGAGAGAGAGAGAGGCTCAAGAGTTTTTGAAGCTTGGTATTTAACAAGTACAGCCGTGCGGCTATAACTGTAAAATAATATATTTAACGAGTATAGCCGGGCGGCTATACCTTTAAAATATTCGAATAAATAAATAGTACAGCCGCTCAGCTATACCTTTAAAATAATATATTTACTGCATACAGCCGGACGGCAGTACCTTTAAAATAATATATTTTATGAGAATCGCCGCGCGGCTATACATGTAAAATAATCGAATATATTTTAATAATATAGCCGAACAGCTATACTATTTAAATATACAATTTTGTCATATTATTTTAGGGTTTAGGGCTAAAATACCCCTTCAGCTAAATTGGGCTAGAGTTATTTCTTCAATTTTTTGATTTATACAAGCGATATTAGGGAATGAGAATTTAAATTCTTTTCGATACCTCCCATTCTAATGATTTCCGGCCATTAGCCCAGTGCACAAGAATAAAAAATGGATTTTATTTATGAGAAATAATATCGGTTAAACCCATAAATCCAACAACAAAAATAGGGATCCAACAACATTTTGTGGATCAAAGAATGCTGAATTTCATAGTATAAAATTGCTTGTATAAGAATTTACTTTTGAAAATGTATCCATCGTAATTATGAACTGAACCCAATTACTACCTTTTTCTCGTTGCACTTGACAACCCTGCTCTTGTGGTTTGAGATACATCAATATATTCTCTGCATATAAAAAATTGGATACAAAACATTCTAATGAGACAACGAATAGAAGAGTTTTGAAATAAATTGAAGTTATCAGAGGTCATATGACATTGATATATATACGAACTATTCTAAATGAGATTTCAAACAACATTTTAGATGAGTAGAAGCATCTCATTCTTACATATACCATATCCACGTGCACATGAAATTCCCAATGTTAAGATGGGAGAAAAGTGCAATACCTCTATTGTATCCTGCAAGCATAGGAGATCCAACCTTTCACGAGGACGCTGGTTTGATGAAGAGGCAAGCTGCATCCAATCATACATTAATACCGGCAATCACATCCCCCAATATACTCAATTTTAACCCAGAAGCTGAAGGTTTGAGTCCTGCTGAAATGGCCCTATATTTTTTTAGGGTAATGTACTGTGGAAAGGAAAAACACAAAAGAAGAGCTTCTCTTGGAGGAGAAAGGAAAAAAAACAAAACAAGATAAATAATACAGGAAAGAGGCATGGACTAACAACATTCAAGGGTGCTCAGCATCCCCGATTAACATCTCTAACTAATCAACTGATAAGCTAGCTGTAGAATGTAATAATATAAACAAGGCAGAATGCCCAATTCACACTACTAAGAAGTCAGAATTGTAACTACTAAGAAGAATACCTGCACGACCATTTGCAGAAGATGCATGCAAGTAATTGAGCTTCAAATCCACCCACTATTAGCACATATATGATATCTATCATGGCCTGGATGATTCGCATACTTTGAGTCAATTCTGTGACGTAATCACTGATTGGTAATTCTAACTGCGAGAAATGTGCCTGAATGCAGAATTCATGCATGGTAAGAGAATAAGACGATGAGAGAACTAAAAAGCAAAACGACATGAAGTTTTTATTCGAAAAACATATAGTTGAAGACAACTCTGACCTGAAATAGCAGATTGGCTTTGACATGTGGATCATCTAAGCGGTCCTTATCCACTTTATATCAAACTCAGGTTCAGTATTGTCCAAGCCATGGTAAGCTGGATTAAACATCTGTAGAAAACTACGCTCATGTAAGATTTTGTACAGGCTCAATAAATCAAATACCAAGGGGACAAAATAATAAAAACCAAAGGCTTTTAACTTGTGTCTTCACCACATTTAAGTACAAGAGGATCATTGTCACAGCAGCAATGCAAATGATGGGCGTTCTGAACTTTAGCAGCAAAAAAAAAAGATAGGACTGCAAGACTTCATCCATTGACTTTATTAGATTTTCTGATATTCAAAACCCCAAACAACCTGATTCCCATCTTTCTTGTAGAATCTGAACAACTGTTGATTATAAAGGGAGAAAAGCATGTAATGTGATTCACATATTTCTTTCTTTCCATTTTTTATTCTATATGGTTATGTGTGACCAAAATCATCATCTGCAACATATCAGTGATTGATATTGGAAAATCAACATATTCTGTTCCCTGCAAGAGAATCAACACTTACGTAAATTTGTCCTGAAGAACAGCTGCTGCAATATACTCCTACTAGAAACCTTTGTAAATATAGGAACCAAATGAAAAAGATACTGCACAAATTTTGCCTTACCTGAATAATGACAAGATGATGACCTGGAAGGTTTACACCTTATGCCAATGTGCTGTTACAAACCAATACCTATAATTTAATACATATGCCTAATCAGTATATAAAGTAAGAAAATGATCTTGTTATATTCTCTTTTCCTAATGTGTTTTTCA
The DNA here is from genome assembly GCF_000346465.2 of Prunus persica. NCBI lineage: Eukaryota > Viridiplantae > Streptophyta > Magnoliopsida > Rosales > Rosaceae > Prunus > Prunus persica. The sequence continues at coordinate 18,695,024 of NC_034016.1, forward strand.
GGAAAGACTCATGCTTACTGAGGTAAAACAGAAATGCCTGAATCTTGTTCCTCAACTCATTCTGGCATACTCAGAAACTGCGTTGGATGTTCATCTGACGTTGCTAACTTCAATAACAGAAAAGCACAAAAAAAATCGACTCATCGCAGCAGCCGAAACCGAAGAAAAAAAATCCAAGCTTGAGTTGAGAGAGAGGCTCAAGACCAAGTATTTGAATTTTGAAGATTGGACTGCGAGTGCAAGCTTCGTGTTCGTTTCTCTGTCTCTTCATTTCACTCGCACACCACATTCCTCTGCGAGTGCAAGCTTCGTCTGTCTTCATTTTGGAAAAGCCCAGGCCGCCTAGGCGCCGCCTAGACCAGCCCAGGCCGCCTAGATCCGCCTAGGCGCCGCTTAGATCCGCCCATGCCGCCTAACTCCCTTATAGCATCAAAGTTGTTATCTTAGTGAAGATTTCAATAACTGAATGACATTTGATGGTTTTCATAGAGAAAGTCCAATCAATGCAGCAGCCGAAACGAAAGAAAAAATTTCGAAGCTTGAGTTGAGAGAGAGAAAGAGGCTGAAGACAGAGTGTTTGAAGCTTGGAAGCGCTTATAGAGAAGCAAAATGGCTGTGACTGCAAGCGCAAGCTTCATGTTGATTTCGAATATATTTAAAGAGTACAGCCGAGCGGCTATACCTTTAAAATAATATATTTAACCAGTATAGCCGTGCGGCTATACTTTTTAAATATACAATATTTTCATGTTATTTTATGGTTTAGGGCTAAATACCACTTTAGCTAATTAGGATAGAGTTATTTCTTCAATTATTTTGTTCATACCTATGATATTGGGGAATCAGAATTTAAATTCTTTAAGATACCTCCTTCCATTCTAATGATTTCCAACTATTAGCCTATTAGGCAAGAATAAAAAATGAATTTTTATTTATGAGAAATACGTGGTAAACCCATAAATATAACAACAAAAAATAGGGATCCACTAACATTTTGGGGATAAAAGAGTCTTGAATTTCATAGTATAAAATTGCTTGTGCAAGAATTTATTTTCTAAAATGTATCCATTGTAATTATAAAATAAACACAATGACAGCTTTTTTTCTCATTGCCCTTGATTAAAATAATAATTAAAATATAATTACTAATTAAAGTAACAAAAGGCTATAACTAAAAAACAATTTTGTGCAGTATAGCCGCGCGGCTATACGTTTAAAAATATTCAAATATATTGAACCAAAATAGCCTAACGGCTATACGCTTATTAATATATTTTAGGGGTATAGCCGCTCGGCTGTCCTTTTAAAACATTCGAATATATTTAACCCGTATAGCCGCTCGGCTATACTGTATATATATTACTATATTTTAAAGGTATAACCGCCCAGCTATACTGTTAAAATATTAGAATATATTTTAAAAGGACAGCCGTTCGGCAATACTGTTTACATATTAATATATTTGAAAGGTATAGCCGCCCGGCTATAAACGTTAAAGACTAATATATTTTAAAAGTATAACCAAGTGGCGATACGCATTAAATATTAATATATTTTAAAAGTATAGCTACCTGGCGTTACTTTTAAAATAGTCATATATTTTAACAATATTTACTTTTTAAATATTAATCTAGTTGAATTGCTTGCTTACAGCGAGTAAAAGTGTTCGATTATAAACCAAATGGAAGCCGTACCCTTGTTCTTTAGTGCTCTGCTGTGCTTGTTTTAAATGGGTTTTGATGTTATCAAAAAGAAAAATGCATGCTTCCAAATGAAGCTGAATCTTAGGACTTCCATAAACAGATGTAGAAGTATGGCAGATGTGCAAAAACAGATCATGGGAAAGTGTAATTAAAATTTAAGGGGTATTACTTTTACAATCCAAATTCCAATCTGTCTGAATTTTCAACTCCAGTTATTTACCTGTTTCCATCAGCTAATTCTGAGAGATCTGTAGAACTTGGCTTAGATTCTTGAGGGCCTTGTCATAGGATATGAACCCCATGAACCAGAATTCATAACCATCCCTTGTGACAATGTGTATATATTTCTCTGAAGGCTTCCATCTGTTTGCTGATGGATTGACTGTTCCTAATTGATCTAGCTGCACCACCACCTGCACATTCAAGCAATTTGAAAAAGCTTTCACTAGTAAGAGACTTGTAACTCAAGTGGTCAAGAGCATTTAGCCCTACACTCGAGGTGCTAAGTTTGATTTTCCCCCTCCCCAATATCGATTGGGTGAAAAAAAAAAAAAAAAAATTTTATAAGTTTCACTCAATCAATTCTTTCTTCAATTCCACAAAGTCTTGAATCTTACCTTGTAGTGCATGAAATTTGGGTTCCCTGGGGACAAATAGTGGCAGAAATCACTGCAAAAGGCTAGTCTTTTGTTGGAGATGTAGAGCATCCCAATTACAGGTCCATGAGAAGTTGACAGATAGCAAGCATATGAATGCAAGAGCTTCTCTCCTGCCAGGTTCTCAAATTCTTGCTGGAACACTTTTTCTTTCCCTCCTCCTGTAAGCACCTTTGTCCCTTGATTGAGCCTTGCCATGGCTGCTTCTGTCAAACTATGACTCATTCTAACTGTTCAAAATAAAATTCCAGAACTTAGACACAGATGAATTAAAGTTAATTAATACAAAGTCAGGTACTAAAACAAGCTTAAAAAGGGCAAAAATATTTTAAACTGTCTAAGAAAGCAACGAAAGGCTTTCAATGAGAAAAACTTACGGTGGTGCCAAACACTGTCTGCAATGGCCTCTGCTCTTTTGGTTGCAACTTCAACCCTTTTACCGCACTGGCTCAGTGACTCTAGCATATTATCCATCGGACCTGCACCATCAAGTAATGATCATGCAAAGAAGTTGGCTAATAGAAAGCGAGGGAGCAAGAGCAACAGAAAATACTAACGCTTGGTAGCAGAATTCGTCGTGGGAACAGGGGAATATTGGACATAAGGATTGTTGCTGCTGCTGCTGTTGTAATTGGCGTTGGCAGCGCCGTCAAACTGACCACTCATGTTGTTTCTGCTGTGTTGTTTTCTTATGATCTTCTTCTTCTACAGATGGCTGAGGCCCTCTGTCTCCCGGCACGCATTTGTTTACCGATGCCTAAAGTGAATCTTGACATAGTGACAAAATTAAATAAAAATAAAAATAAAAAGAGGAAAAAGAATGGCGATGGCGATGGTGGTGGTGGTGGTGGTGGGCCATACCACCGCGTGATGAATCTTTAGATGCCGTCGCACTTCGTTCGGAGGAACAAAAAAAAATGCCAATTTTTGAATTTTTCTTAATATATTATCAATTATTTAGTAAAGCAAATTGTTGGATATTGTTTTATATATAGATTTACACTATCACAAGATCCTGCGAATATTCCAACAACAACAAAAAAGATCCTGCGAATATAATTATTTTATGTTTAAAAAAAATATATTCACATGAATTACACGCAGATTGAAACTTGGAGAATGACATGAAGGTAAGTTGGAACTGATGAGTTACATTTTACATGAAATATTTTGGCCAGCCTTTGTTTTCAAAGTTCATGTGAACTTAATTCAATTGAGAAAGTGGAATCCAAGTTCACAAGGCCTCACTATCACATTCGTTGTAGCATAAGCAAATTAGATTGTTAACAATTAGGGTTCAACTGCCGGCAAGGGAATATTTATGAACTTATTTAGAATTCTCCATGTCAATATTCAAGACTCAAAGCTAGAATTTAAACTTCCCTTAATGCAACGTAAGCATCACCACAAAAGCTCAATTAACAACTTATATTCGAAAATGAAGCAGAAGAAATTTGTGGTTATGCAAATGGAGTTTACAACGGAGCAAAAAAATTTGTATGAAACGAGAATAGCATTATTTTATTATTCCGGTCAATTACGGTATGTAATGTAAAAAAATAATCACATATAACATACCATAATTAATCTAAAATAACAAAATAATACTATTTTCGTTTCATATAAGTGTTTCTCCCCTCAAAAAGAAAGAAATAGTTTTGCCTTATCTAATCACTTTCCAAAAATGAATTAAAAAATAACAAAAAGAAAAAGGCTCCAGACCAACAAAAACAAATACACAACAAAAAGCCTTATCCAAAATTCCAAATTATTGTCTCTTCTTTCTTATCTTGTTCCTCCACGTTTACAAATATCATACATGAATTTGTTGCACCACCCGCACACCCACACTTATATTACAGGCCAGCTGTCCCAACAATTTCCAAATGTTATCATCACCCGTCACATCACCGCGCGCGAAAGCGACTTCATCACAGGGTGCCACCTGTCATCCTCATCGCATCAAAAATCCTTTCAGGATAAAACTTCACACCGAAGTAATCACCCACTCTGATCTACACGCGTTACACTGAGTCCTCATCTCAAAACTGTTCGATTTGTAGGCTTACGCCCAACTAAACAAACCAACAGCCCAGATTTGTTGGAACTACGATGTTTCTATATTCAAGTCACGTGCAGCTAAGGTGTGCGTACACGATGTGCATTTTCCGCGTTACACCACAAAAAACCAAAAAAATTAAAAATTTAACCATCATTATTTTTTGATTAACCGATTAATTTATCTAATTATTACTAATCTGCTACGTACGGACGTAAAGACGGCCGTTGACGCTGGGGTCAGAAACGGCGTCGTCGAACCCAACCCGACGGCATTTCGCACCAGAGACCGGAGCGAAAACGGTGGAGGATATTGAAAACGATTTCTCCGTCAACGGGTTAACTGTCCGTTTGTACGGACCGAACCACTTGTTCTGCATGTAACGGTTTTTCCTCCACGGAGGCACGGAGAGCTCTCTGCTTCTCAGCGACCTCTTGACGGCGTCGCTCATGACTCGGACGATTCGCTTCAGGTCCTCCGAGCTGCCGACGAAGTCTCTCGGCAGTAGCTGCAACAGCCGCGAGTACTGGCTCGTCGGCCTAGCGATTTCGAACTGGGCGGCGAAGTCGAGGTCCACGAAGTACTGGCTCTGCCACATGGGGGAGCTCGATTGGGCGCAAACCACGTCGATGAACTCGTAGCTCCCGGCGGTGATGTTGCCGGAGGAGCTCCAATTGGTCTTGCAGATCGCCGCATTGTGCCCCCGGGCTCTCAAAAACGACATCACGCTCCGTCGCAGAGCTGACTTGTTGCCGGATCTCAGGCACGAGAACGCCTCCACCGCCTCGGAAACGTGAGAGCGGAGCAGCTTCGCAAACGAGTCCTCATTTCCGCTAACAGCCGCGGATCTGAGAATAGAGTCCATCGCTTTCGCGTCGGAGACCGAGTCGACTCGGTCCGAGTCAGTCTCGTTGTCCGGAAACCGAGTCTCGGACGAGTCGTCCTGGAGGAAATCGTGGACGAGCTCGGAGAGGCAGGGCGAGTCGCCGTCGCCGGAATGCTCGCTTCCGCTGCTGACGTCGTAGATGCTGAGCTCGGAGCTGTAGCCGCCGACGAGGCGTGCCCTGACCTTGTCGTCGAGAGGGTAAGTGACTCTCTTTGTTCTGGTTCTTACAAAACCCGCCATTGATGAAGCAGCTTTTGGTGATGAGCTTTTCCTAATGTGGAGAAACTTGGAGGTAAAATGGAATATATGACAGGCTTTATATATAATAGGGGGAAGGTTTTGGAGGAATTTAAATGGGAATATTCGGTTTTTTATTTGAAAAGTGGGTTTTGGGGAAAATAAACTGTTTATTGGAAGAGGATATCCGAGTCGGACTGTACAGGTGGCAGCATATCCAGCGGCACCTGCTGTGGTTTATTCCAGTATATGTGTGACGCGGGGGGTATTGACCGCTTGAAAACTCTCTCGCACTCATTGCCTTATGGTTTTCGTAGGGTAAGGGCTGGTCACCCACGAGTCTGTCACATGGTTGAACGAGTCTTGGGCTTCACTCTTCTAACATTTGGAAGGTGTGACTAGACCAGATAAGTTCAAATTTTTGATGTTCATAGAAGATAAGTTTGTATTTAATTGATGTTTGGTGAACTTAATAATCATCATGTCTTATGTTCGGTGAACTTAACAATGATAAAATTGAATTATCATGAATGAATAACAAATTACTTATATGAAAACACATATAACAATGATCGTGATGGGTTACTAAATCGAATAACTTAATAATGTCTAACATCTTAAGAATAACAAGTCTCTACCTAATACGATAGATTGGCTTAAACTGAATTGAAGTTAAATACAACCCCTTTATATAAGACTTATATAACACAATATATTAAGTTTCATCCAAGTATTTGAAGTTCACCAAACATGAATTTGGACATTACTACAACTTAATACGTGGAGCCCCATCTTGGATTCAATCAATGCGATATTTCCAAACCAGGCCTTGAACTTAGAGTACATGAGAGATAGGGTGTGGGGGTGAGGGGCCCTTTGTTGGGGCTTAGCTGCCTCTTTGTGGGTGGGAAGGATGACAGTGCAGCAGGTAGTGAGATATATATATATATATATATATATGAGTGGAGTTTTATACTTTAATTAGTTTGATTTGGATTATGGTGATATATATTAACCTACCAATTAACTAATGTGATATGATTCCAATAGAATTAGGTATATAATAGAGCAGCTTTTGGGTTTTGAAGAAGTCCCACTCTAAAATGGGACATTGGAATTATTCGACTGTTTGAACCATTTTTATTCTTTCTGGCTAAGGTCAAGAAATTGAGAACTATGATCATATTCCATGTATATTACAGTCACTTCAGCTAATTATTAATATACTAATCGGGTGTTAATTTGATTGGTTCAGATATTTGACATTCTCTCAAGTAATTCTCAATTCAAGTTCCATAATACATGCGTGTGTAAATAGATATTATTGATTTATCTGAAATTTGAGTTTGATATGAATAAAGCGTTTCTTTTAGAGCAAGTATTATGTCGACATTATAAACTTTTCGTGTTCAATCTTTAAACCTTAAATTATGGCTCTTGGTGAGTGGAAAGGGTGGGATTTAATTTAAGCAGTACATGAGTTTAATATTTCAATTGGATTATTATCTTTTACTAGTCTCTTTTAGTTGGAACTTTCCACGAGCTCCAAGTAGGCAGTTAATTAACTTGACTTGTTCACGAAAAAGTACATATATGCATAAGTAAAATGACACGATGATTGTCTTGATAGATTTTACTTTTTACAGCTAGAAGAAAAGTAACAAGTAAAATGGGGTACTCATTCTGGAATAGTGATAGAATAATATATATTACAGTCAGCAACCTTGTGCACGGATAATTCCTGATTGTTAAGGTATGTAATTGATGTGTACCAAATCATCCGTACGTCTGTTCCTCTTCACAATAACCCTAATATGCATTGATATAACTACCTAAACAAAATTACATGTCAAAATTGAATTAACGAAATATCGGAAATATAAAATAAATTAAATTACAGGGATTAAAAGGATAATTTAGCTAAAATAACTTGCATGTATTAGAGTGTTGACATTTTGCACTCCCAAGCACGGAATATTCTAAAGATAATGCTAGACTTACCATATTTTTATACCATATTTCTAATAGAGGTGGAGTCCACCAATACAATGAGTCACGTCTCTTGTAATAAGAGATGAAGATGATTGTGAGTCTGATGGGTCCACGATTAAATAATAATGCCAAAGTGTATTGTGGTACCTAGTCAGTACCTATAGTCTAGATTTCATCATAGTGATGGCCCCCATACATTTTGATTTTTCCACAATATGTCAACATGATTTCGACATTATACCTATAGGAAAACACTTCCCTTCTTATCATGTAAGCAAAAGTTCATATATTCCTGTCAATAACAGCATGATATTTGTGTATAAATCTTTACATATGTGTTTTTTATGAATTATTTTTGCATATGTGTCAAACTGTAATTCGCAAGAAGGACTTACAAAGAAGGAGGCAATCAACATCCATATATATGCCTATTTGATCCCCCATAGTGAACAAGCCTACTCTTGCTTCTACGTGTGCATGCTTCCAACGATGTCGTCTCGTCTCAGTATATAGTCAGTAAAAACCAAACGCAGGTCGTTTTCATTTGCACCATGGGATATAATGTAGATGATAAAGTCGGGTCATAAGAAAAACGTGATAAGTACTTAAAACTCTGGTTTTAGTTTAATTTAGTTAAGCTAACTTGAACACATCTAAATAAGTATTAAATTAGTGATACTTCTATTTATAATATTAAAAAATATCTTGAGTTCGAATCTTCCATTCCCCGTAGAATAGAAAACCTAGCTTCAATACAAATATGGATTTTTCAGAATGCATGGGTTTTGAGTTATAAAGGTGCACCTCCACTTCACGTACAGCGCAAATTGACAAAGATTTAGGTCCAACTTGGTGTACGAGCTTTTAGTATAAGTGTAGTCAAATCAAAGCAACACTCACTGGATCAAGTTTTCAACACGCAGACTGTGTTGCTTTCTATGGGCTGGGAAATCGCATCCACAACTTCACAACATTTGATATGGGCTTCAACTTGGGCTAAGTAAGAAATTATAAACCAATATTATGCTACAAAAGAAACTGGAAACCTAATTTAAATTAAAAATTAATGTCGATGTATTTTTTGAAGGATATTTTATCATTATCATTTTTTTATTATAAATAATATTTTATTTTAATCTAATCTAAATTACTAGAAAAGAGATTCAAACTCGGGTGCAGAATGAAACCCACGTCCATTCTAGCTAACTTGACTAAAACCATATCTACTATTTTATCATTATCTGCAAATACTGAATTGTGATAATCTCAGTGCTTTTTGGGATTTTCAGCCTTGAAGATGAACTTCCTTTTATATATTGGGTACATATAATGATTTATCCTTGACAATATACATGTCGTTTGATTTGGGCTTTGCTTGTTCTTGGGTCTAGGTTTTCTTTGGCCCAAGATTGTTTTGTGAAAAAAATAATAATAATAATAATAATATAAAAAAAAATTGTCCGACCAAATCAACTGTGCGGTTGAAGTGTCCTCCCAATGGACAAGTGCTTGACTTGGGTTGATTATCAAATTTTAAAAATAACTCCGATAAGTTGATTAATTTGGTCTTGATTTCGGCTTGACGTCGAGCAAAGCCAGCCCATGCTTACCTTACAATATCGTAAAGTCACCAATATCAAATATAAAAAAAGAAGTTGCATTCAAAATATAATTTATATATATAAATTCTTTTATATGGGTATTTGGACGTTATTATTATGCGAACGTTATCTATCTATATATATAAAGCAAAAGACAGAGAATGGTGAAATATTCAAAATATCGGAAAATGCCCTTGGTTAATGCAAACATTAAGAATTCAAATTATTAATTAAATGAGGATAATATTGTAAATTCACACTTTTTCATATTTAAAAAAATTTAAAAAAAAAAGAAAAAGTAGATAATGGATCCTATTTTTATGGAACACAACTACTCATTATCTTTTTTAATTCTAAAATAAATTTATTTATTTTTTTTAAAAAGCCTCTTGCAAGCGCGGAAGCGCGTGTGGAGAGGCTAGTATTTTAGTAAATTTAGATTTTAGCTACAAAAAAATTCACTTTTGGAAAAAGTTCATTTTTTTTCTTCAAAAAAGATATAAAAACCTCTCAATTTTCAAACCAAAGACATGCAAATGTAAAGAATTCCTTGAAAAATTCAAAAATAAATAAGGGCAATTTTGCTCATTTTGACTTCTTTTAAAAAATTTCTCTCTCATTTGGCCTTTTCTAAAGTCTCTCATGTATTTTGTATTATCTTTCTCTACCTTTACGTATGTTTACAATAGCATCCATAAAATAATAACATGCGAACATCCGAATAAAAAAATAACTATATATATAAAGTATAGAATTAGCCTTAGCATAATTGTGAGCTAGATGATGCCAGGCCAGGCTCGAGAGTAGGCAGGCTGTAGGGACATGAATTCTTTCACCCATATATTTGTAGTGGTTTCGATGTTTTACGCCGCTAGTTTCACCACTTGTGGTTTTGGACAATTTATCAAAGTGCTCTCTGTGTGTGTATATAATATGAACATTTAATTTAATTTAATTTACATTGTCTACTCTGTGCATAATAATTCACATGTTAATTCTTATTTTATTATAATAATTAAAAAACATAAGCAACAAAGCACTCCACCCAGCATCACCTGTAAACCATTAATTAAGTTAATCTCTCTCTCTCTCTCTCGTGTGTTTGGCTTAAACTGAGGTCATCATCTGCTCTTTAATTTTGTTTAACATATAGTTATTATTAATTTCTTTTACTTACTTTGGGGTTTGATTTTTATATGTAGCTTACTTTCTGTGTGTAGTGCTAAGTACAAGACAAGGGACAGACCAAAAGCAAGACAAAGCCAATCCATTACGTAAATGATTTTGTTTGTTTACACAATATAATTTGGAAAGAATTATAAACTTTAGAAACCAATACTTACATTTTATTATCTTCTCTTTTCTTTTGTCATTATCCTATGTATGTTAGTTTTACAAGTAATAAGGTGTCAATTCTCCTTTTCTAATAACCCTCCTCACATAATTAGTGATTCTCCTTTAAACGAAAAGATGGTCTAAGACGCCGGACGAGAAAAAGCGAGAATTTAATTCTTAAAATTAAATACCAACATCAGTAAGACCCGATATAAGAGAAAAGACGAGAATTGAATTCTTGTTGTAAAATTAAATACCGACATCAGGTAAAACATAGTATAAGAGACAAAACGAGAGTTAAATTCTTGTTAAAAAATTAAACACCGACATCAGGTAAAATTTGTTGAAATAGGAAGTGATGACTAGAGAATTAAATTATAAAAAGTTGTGTGTTTGTCTTTGCACATACACACACTAATGCAATCAACAATGAAAGACAAGGCACCGCCCAATTAGTACAAAATGATTCCTTGTGTTCATTCGTGCTGCGTAAGTGTGATTAGATTATGGACACAATATGTACAAAAATTAATGACACAAGCTTTCTATTCAATTAGGGTTTGCCTGCAGTACGTGCCTGATGTGTTTAGAAACGAAACCTACTTAATTAATTTGGCATTACACAGAACTCGTATATTTAATTAGTTTCTGAATTAATTAAATATGTATAAGCTACATATATACAAATAGAAATTATATATGGCCCCGTTGGCTAAAACAACAAAAATACATATAATTTAGTTTTTGTTTGCTATCAAATAAATTATTAAGAACGTCTCTAAGCGGGTTTTTTGTTTACTTAATTAGTACTATTAGTTAAAATTTTGCAAAGGAAAAATATATTTATATTGACAACCCTTCCAACAACCATGATTAGCGAAACTGATTGATATGAACTTCTAAAAACAGTCATATATAACAATACTTAATTTGTTTGGTATAAAAAAGAAATGATCACCACCCAAGAAATGTCTTTTTCTGAAAGAAGAAAACGCTAAAATGGTAATATTTCTTTTGAAAAAAAAGGGATGAATGAATCAGAGTGATTTGGAATCTAAGAACATATATCATATAAATTTATAAGTACTCACTACTTCATACCTCTCCAATTTCAGCAAAAAATGTTTTGGGCCGTTTGGTATCTTACTTTGATTCAATTTTATAAACTCAAAAACAAATTTTAAATCCAAAGTTCAAAAAACCTATTTGATAGGCCCATTTTAAAAAGCACAAACTTAAACAAAACTTAAAAACACATATATTATTGAAAACAAAAAAAAGTGAGGTTTTACAGTTTTTTTTCTTCTCTCTCTCTTGTTAATTTCAATTTGGAAATTAGTTTTTTTATTTTAATTTTAATTTCTTTTAAATCTTAAAAATAGTTTGAAGTTCAATACCAAACAAGTTTTTAGACCATAAAATCGGTATTTAAAAACTCATATTTTAAAAAACAAATCATGATTTTTTAATCAAATTTTTTAAGTAAGATATCAAACAGGCCTTAATGTTTTAATGATAAAACTAAAATAACAAACACAACCACAACACAAAACCCGAGAAATATCTATGTTTACTCTCATGCAAATCATATGATATCTTTTTTCAGAAAAAGAGAAATATATGACATCTTGAATTACAAGCCATGCAGAAGGGGAAATCAAAACAGGTGAAGGCTTCCAACAACAAAAAAAAGAAAAGAAGAAAAAACAGGTGAAGGCTTAAAACCGACACGCAAATTGATATAATATTATTTTATAACTTACGTACGTGATTGTTTCCACACATGTTAAAATTATTTCTAGGTACACATTTGACCCAAAATCCTCCTAACATTTAATGCTGAATAACAATCTTGTTTGTGGAGAACTAGGGCGGTGGAGTTGCCCAGTTAACCAAGCCACGAAATTGATAAATATCTACTACTATTTATTTTGTTTTTCAATTTTGCAAGTGTAAAACCAGGCCATGTGACAAACCAGTGCAATTGGTGCCAAGATTTTTCTCCATATATATATAATATGTAAATATATCAGACTATTTTTATTGAAGAATTCTTTAAATAATTTTATTTGAGTGACGTTGTTTTGGGTATTTTATAAAATTTTTTTCAACAATCCAAATTATCTATTTTTTAGATCTTCATTCATAAATCATCTTTGCAAAAAATTAGACAAATCAGAAACCATTTCGAGATCCAATTGTGTCCTACAAAATCAATAAACACTGTTTCAAGAAAATACTAAAATGTCAATAATTCAATTGAGTGGTCAAATAATATCGGATTCAAGTGATTTTTTTGTAGAGATGATTTTTGAATGAATATCTAAAAATAGACAGTTTAGATTAGTGAAATACAATACGAAGTGGGCCTTACAAGAGTTTATTTGGGGAATCCATCAACTGAAGCTCTCAGTATATCTATATATATATATAAGTATATATGTATAGATATTATTTAAATCCCTAAATTTGTTTTCTATATTAGCTTTAGGGTCAGAGGTTAATTCAAAACTAATTTGATGTTCTCAGATGTCGGTTGACATATTAATTCATGTATGTATATAGATTGTTGCTATTTCCACCCACTTTATCATTCCACCCACCATATAAATTTTTAAAAATACAATCCTATTTTTTCTACCCACCAATATTCTTAAAATATCCTTTTAATTATTACCTCATTTCCTCTCTCTTTTTATTCTCTTTGCTCACGTATTCTCTCTCTCTCTGACGGCCCACACATCTCTCTCATTTTTGCTGTATCTTATTTTTCATCTCTCACGCTTTATCTCTCTCTGTCTCTCATGTTTACTATACATCTCTCCCTGCCTTCAATGAAAACCACACCATCTCTCAAATCAAACTTCCTTTGGTACAACATGACTTGTCCTTCTTCATCAAATATTTCACTATGTATTTCATACTCTTCATCACATCTTCATGCAAAATATCCCCCACCAAATTATTGCATTCCTAAAAAAACCAACGACTCATTAACCCCTTAAGCCTTCTTCACCTTCTCATGCCTCAAAAAAATTCTCAGCCAAACTGGTTTTGTAAGGAATGTTCTTTGTGTAATCAACAGAGCCCAAATCGTAGAATTGTTGATTCATCCCCAAGTTTTTAGATTTTTAATTTGTTTAAGAAAAAAAATAAGAGTCCAAGAAATACTCATCTCCCAATGCTTTAAGTAATCGTAAAGATCTTAGAAATTCTGTTCAAATAGGATTTCCTTACTTTTTCGCCAAAATTGTTCTCTTCAACTTTGATTCTCTTGTTGTTTTCTTCTTCATAAACAATTTGATTGAATGAATAGAAAAGAGAAGAAAATTATTTGAGAATTAAGTTCTGAGCACTGAAAAGTCATAAGAGGAATCATGAGCACGGAGTCGTAGTTTTCTTGTGTTTTTTTTTCTTTTTATCAAACGATAGGGTTTGTGAGAACTTGAGAAGTCTACGCCTTTTTTTTTTCTCTAATTTTTTTTCCTTAAGTCTTTTTAAGTCATTTTACAATATGGTTAAATTTGTCTTTAAAAGTTTAAAGATAAGGTGAGTGGAAAAATATGACACGTGGATAGAAATAACAGCACTGATGTATATATATATATGTAGTTAGATACATCATAAATATGTTCCATGATAACGGCTACATGTAGATCGATGGGCAAGACATTCATAAATGAGGAGATATGCATGCATGGCCCATGAGGGTTGGCAAAATCTCATGTGATGCATATTTTTCGTGCCCTAAATAATTTTTTGATAAGTGACCAGAAAGTAGTCAGAGATGGAGTCTGGTTGAATGGAAGGAAAACTTTAGGACCGTAAATATTAAATCCAGACAGGGTTTTTGCTGTATACATAAATGATAGATAGCCAGCAATGGATACGTGGTCTCCAACTAGCAAGATACACATGCGCGGATGCCTGATAAAGAAGAAAAAAAACTTGAAAGATACATGAATTTATCCAAAAAATGGATTGGGTTGGTCACAACTATTAAGACATAGTACTTGACCTAAAACACATTTAGTATTTGTTTCATATTGCTTTTTGAAAACTTTTCTAAGACAGTGACTTTGTTTATCATGATTTGTTTACCGGGGAATCTCTCATTCATGTTGCAATTAAGGAATCACAACACACTTGATGAATTACTTTGACGTATAAACACACGGCTGTCTTCTGTGAGTTTCACGCGTTATTTTTACATATGTGTGTGTGAGCAAATGAATAGGTCAATATTGCAGAACAATTCGTAAAATTCAATATTTTATGAGTGACAAAACTGCAATTAGACGAGTTGAAATAATGTAATCCAAAACTCCTAATTTGAGCTTGGAATATGAACTTATAATACAGTTAGCTTAATTCGACATAGGGGAGCAAAACATTTATTTCTACTAGGGTAACATCTCACTATCTAAACATAAGACAAACCCATTATAAAGGAGAGTGTGCAATGGAGTAGACGGGACTTGACTGTATTTTCATGAGGAAGTTACCAAATTGGGTGGCCAAATGTTTGCAGGGTAACAATAATAATCAATAAAACTGTAGGAAAAGTTTCAATTCAATGCCTCAAGGCTGGGAAACAGCTATACAAAAAATAACTTATAGGAACAAGTGCTTCTGATTCTCTTGTATTTCTTAGAAAGTGGGTTGCTGCTGCTAAGCAATTCAAAAAGCATACATAACATATAGTCGGGCAGCTGTGAGAGAGAGAGAGAGAGAGAGAGAGTTGGCCTGTTATGTGAACCAGACCAAACCCGGGTAAACCGCCCATTTGCCCCATTTAATTCAATCATTGACCAAGCCATAAACAAGTCCTTGATGAAGAAACACATTTATATATATTATCTTTTTATGTTTTCCACAAGATGAACAATTAAAATTTGGTTTAGCATGAACGTAGACGAAATTAACTTTACTGTTCAATAAAAATAAAACAGAATCCATTTTATTCACTTTGACTTTTAATCCAAACAATCCCTTGTGTTGACTCAAATGATTGCTGAATATAAAATTAGGGTTTCTTAAAAATTACATAAACAAGAGGGAGTTGGGGAATATCTACATTGAAATTAACCCCTTCCCCCGCCAAAGCTTAGGTTAGGTTATTTTAAACCGCGTCAAATGTCAGGTATAACACTTATGTCATAGATGATGGATTTTCCTATTTTTAGGTACCCAAATGGCCCCCCAATCAAACACCCCCATTTTCCAAATAAAAAGACAAAGAAAAAAAAAATCAAATTACCCAAATGGCCCAATGAGCATACGTGCCTGGTTATTGGGGATTTTCTCTATAGATTCTTGACAATTCCATGAAGGGTGGTGAATTCATTTGTGCTCTATTTGATTAAGCATAAGGAGACATAAAAGTCTACTAGAAGTACTGTGAGAGAATTCAAATGCGGAGTTTAACTTAGTAGTTGTCGGTGTGATTCATGAAAATATTCAATTTAAAAAACGTGTCAGATAATTATTATATTCGACACAATTTTAACGCCACCAAGTCAATTTATTTGAGGAGGAAATCATAAAAAGATATGAGAGCTTTAAAAAAGTATTCAAATACAAAGTTTATCTTATTAGGCGTAGGTGCAATTTGAGAAGATACCCGACTTATGATATCGGAATGTCGGACAACTATTATGTTTGACCCACAGTTCTAACACCATCACCAAGTCAATTTGGTTGGGGAGGAAATCATGAAAAGGTCCGAGAGCTTTAAACAAAGTTAGAATTGGAAAGCTAAAAGCCTTCACAATTCAAGCCATGATTAGTTGTACCCCAAATTGTCCTCCAAACCCAAAATGGTTCTTATGGTTTGTGTACATGGACTACATGCTCGTGTGTATTCTTTCAACTACCAAAAAAATTTGTCTTTATTTTGCAGTTAAATAAAAACATGCAAGAAACAAATGTGGATTAAGTCAGTTGAGTAGGTCAATAAGTCAGCTCACTTGCAATCAAGTTCGAACATCCTTCATGAAAAGAATACGTGCAAACAAAGAGAGTAAAAGAAGTAGAGAAAAACTTTGGTAGTGGTTTCCATACCTTGTTCTAGGGGCAGTGGATGTGGATTGTTTACTTCGAGAGGGAAATTGGACAATTAGACATTTTAGGTGTTTTGACGTCCAAGGCCCGGCAACCACCTCTTCCCGCCTTTTCCGGAGGTGGCCAAAGTGAAACTACCAATTTACCCCTGCCCTTTAGCCAAAAAAAAAAAAAACAAAAAAAAACTCAAAACCCCAAAATGCAAAAAGTCAAACTAACCTTTTTCTCTCTTCTCTTTTCTTTTTTTTTTTGGTGAAAATTTTCTCTCCTCTTTTCCCTATTTAACTTAATCTCCCCACAACCCACCCCCTTCCCCCTCTCCTCCTTCCCTCTCTTTCTCCTTTCTGCTTCTCTTTCTCTTTCTGTCTCTGCTTTTGCTTAAGCTTTTATGCACCAAACCATCATACTCATTACTCTCCTTCTCTCATCTGCAATCATATATATCAAACCCCACATTTGTATCTTCCACCACCCCAAATTTCACTTCCTCTTGCTTCTCTTTCTCAAACCAACCTGTTGGCTTTGGAAGCCTTTCTTCTCTCTCTTTCTCTGTTTCTCCACATAACCCAACAAGAAAGAAGAAAGAAGAAACAATCTTTTTAGCTGCAACATTTTAAAGTTTCAGCCTTTTCATACTGATTGACAAATTGCTGATCATATCATGGAGAATGAGTTTTTTCTAAATGCTGGAATCCCACCACCACTTCACTTTGAGCAAACATCTTCAATGCCGGCATGGCGTTCTTCGTTCTCGACCGCCATGGACATCCAAGCCACCGCCACGGCAGACCGGAATTGCTCATCAGAGCAGTCACCGGATTGCTTCTACAATCCCAACTGGGACAAGTCAGCCGACCAGAACATCCACTTCGAGTCAGCTCTGAGTTCAATGGTGTCTTCCCCGGCGGCATCAAATTCCAACATCTCCAATGAGAGCTTTGTGATCAGAGAGTTGATAGGGAAGCTTGGAAACATTGGGAGCTCCGGTGAGATCTCGCCGCACTCTCAGTCCTTGTTGGGAATTCAGGCGAATACTTACATGGGTAGAAATGGAAATGGAAATGGAAATGCAAGCACCAACACTTCATGTTATAGCACTCCTTTGAACTCGCCTCCTAAGCTGAGCTTGCCCATCATGGATCATCATTTGAAGAAAGAAAAGCTGCCCAATATGGGAAAGCCCATGCCTTTGAATTCTAGTGTGGCTGAGTTCTCAGCTGACCCTGGATTTGCAGAAAGAGCTGCTAAATTTTCATGCTTTGGGAGCAGGAGCTTCAATGGCAGAACAACCCAACTTGGAATGAACAACAACAGCAGCAGCAACAACAATACTGAGCTGCCTTATAGATCTAATGCCATTATGGGAAATGGTAAGCTTCCTCGGGTTTCGAGCAGCCCTGCTCTTAAGGCACTTGGATCTCAGACAGGTCTGCAAGAAAAGATGAATTCTTTGCTGCAGGATCGAAATGAATTGCCCATTTCTCGAGAGGAATCAACACTTTCTGAACAAAACCCAAATGGGGAGACAGGGTTGGTAGCTTCCAATTCCATGGATTTGAATTCCAGGAAAAGAAAATCAGTTTCCAAGGGAAAAGCTAAGGAGCCTCCACCAATATCATCCCCATCTCCCATTGCTACAAAGGTACATACTCTGCATACATACATACATACATACATACATACAATTATAAATTTATCCATTTTCCCATTTTGAAATTTGTGCAGCATTTTTTTTTGGTCGAAGCAGCATTTTACTTTGATCATACATTGCAGCATTATTTAATTTAATGTTGATTCTTTTTTGTTTTTGGGTACAGGGGGCTGAACTTAATGATAATTCTAATGCAAAGAGAAGCAAGCCAAATGAAAATAATGGGAATGATCAAAATGGCTCTGTTAAAGCAGAGGAGGATACAAAGGGAAGCACCAGTAGTGATGAGAAGCAAACCAAGACTGGTGCAAAGCCACCTGAGCCTCCCAAGGACTACATTCATGTAAGAGCAAGAAGGGGTCAAGCCACTGACAGCCATAGTTTAGCTGAAAGGGTAAGAATTATGCGTTGAATTTAAATTCAGTTTAATTTAATTCCCTCCAAAATCTTTATATTGTCAATATCCTGACATGGGTTTATGTAATTTTGATAGGTCCGAAGAGAGAAGATCAGTGAAAGGATGAAGCTTCTTCAAGATCTTGTACCTGGCTGTAACAAGGTCTGCAAAAAATGCAGAATTTTACTGACAAGCTTTTATCTTTTTAAGGTGCATGAATGTGTGGTGTGTCCTTTTTACTAATATGACTTTGATTTTTGGTTTTTTGTTTTAGGTCACTGGAAAAGCACTTATGCTTGATGAGATTATAAATTATGTTCAGTCATTACAACGTCAAGTCGAGGTAAAATGACATTTATGGATAAAAAATACAAAAAAAAGGTCAACAAGGTCGGATGCTTGTAAATTGTATGGCAGATTCCAAGTCATTTCCCTTACCTGCATGTTTCTTGTGCAGTTCCTCTCTATGAAGTTGGCTTCTGTGAACACCAGGCTGGATTTCAACATGGATGCTCTAATGTCAAAAGAAGTAGGTTCATAATTTATTCTCTCAACAAAGTTAATGGCTGTATATATATATATTTTTCTATATGTTTTCCAACTTTTCTGAATTGGGATTTTGCTGGTTTTTCTGGTTTTAGATATTTCAACAAAACAACTCTTTGCCACAACATCCAATATTCCCATTAGATTCCTCGGCACAAGCCATTTATGGCCACCAGCGCCAGCAAAATCCAGCACTACAGAACAACATTTCTAATGGAGCAGTGGACCCCTTAGATACCTCACTATGCCAAAGCCTTGGGATGCAGTTACCTCCACTCAGTGGTTTTAGCAGCGAAGGCATTCCTCAGGTAATTTATTTTACAGTTTTACTTCGCACAATTTTCCAAGCCAAAAGTACCTTTTTCTGGTAGTTTGATAAGTCATCTAACTCTGTCTGTGGTTAATTTGTTCCAGTTTCCAGCATTTGGTGAAGATGATCTGCAAACCATTGTCCAAATGGGGTATGGTCAAAATCCAAATAGGGAAACAGAATTGGATGGTGAGTAAGAAAATCATGTTAAAAACCCTCTCAAATCCCTACTGTATAAAATTGTGCATCATAAATTCATAAATGGTAATTATTTTTTCTTCTTTTTTATGCTGCAGGTTCAAATCAAGTATCCCACATGAAAATTGAGCTCTAACCACCATTTTGTCAGTCTTTTCCATAATGGACAGAGGGGATGCTGTTGTATATACAAGATATAAAAATTTGAAGATCGCATGGACTGCTACTGAGCCTTTTATCATTTGCTTGGTACCAAGAAGCCCTTTATCATCTTTAGGTCTATTGATCAAAGAGAGCCATTATTTTTTTCTGCCCTTGAATTTCATCATCTTTTTCTTTCTTTTTTTTCAATGTAATTTTGTTGTCTAATTTTCATCCACTGTAAAATCCCAGAAGCAAATTTCTGTATTCTGGTGCAAATTAAGTCTTTGCTTACAGCACCATGTAAAATAACAAATGCTAATTAATTAGAGGAAGAGCTTTGTCATTTCATTTCAATGAGAAATTTTTGTCTATTGTCATTTCATTTGTAATTTTCCACAAAGGTCATGTCAATGGAGCACTGTTAAAAGTTTGCATCTAAATCTTTTGGATTTGATTCTAACTTGTGTTGCAACCAGCTGTATGAGTGGGGTCTCTTCCTCTCTAAAAAGTCTTAATTTGAATGATTAAGACATTTGGTTATAAATTTTGAGCTGGGGTCAACCATGATTTCTGCCATATTTTGGGCATCTGTAATTTTCACAGGTTATCCAAAAACAGAAGCTTCTGTTCCCTTTTTACTGTTCTGAATAGAAAAATGAATAACTGCAGCAGCAGCAGAGGTGTTAGAAGTTAGAAGTTAGAAGTTAGAACCACTCCATTGAAAATCTTTAGTTATGATATACAACTATACAAAGAACATCAAAAGAATCCCAGGTTGGCAATGGTGAGATTCTGACTAGGCCCAATGTATCAAAGAGCTTTATAATCTCACCCACTTTTAAATTGTATGGCAATAGAAAAACAGGAGAAAAGGGTTTTGTAGTGGAGTTCAGGTTTGGAAAGATACCCTTTAAAATTTAGACTAATCTTTTTCTGAGAGGTGGTTAGTAAAAATCCAAGTTTTGGGTTCAGCAAAAGATTTGTGCATTGCAGCCTTAATCATTATTTTTAATTCAAGGGTCTATTATTGGTCTGCAGATTAGTGTAATTTAATTACTAGAAAGATGCTTTGGATGTGGTGCACAGCATACTTCAACAGTTACATATCTTATTATATAATTGTTGTAATGATAGGCAAATTAATAATTACAATTAGAAAATTGTAGTCTGACAGTCTTGTCTCCATGAAATTTAAAGCCAATTACATGGAGACGTGTACATGATTGATATTTTTCTTATCTTTCCCCCCCCCCTTTTTTTTTTTACTTTGTCCTCTTCTTGATTGTTATCCAGTTGTTTCTTCGAATGCTTGGGTGGGTCTTTTATGATTAAGGAAAAAAACTTACTCATAATGGAGATAATATTATTTTATTATCTCAGTTAATAATATAATAATATGTGAAAAAGTTATTTTATGTGCCATTGTGTTATTGACTGAGGATAGCGAAAAGTAATTCTAATTGCATTGAGAGTTTCTCTCATGATTAAGGTTCCTCGTCTTTACAAATTTAATTGAGAATTTGGGAAATGACTTAACTTGATATGGACTGGCCACTTTAGGCTTCACTGGCACCCAATTTCAATATTCTTAACTGAATTGAGCTAGAATCAACAAAACAATTGAATTAATAAGATAGTTCTATATTACTCTAGATATTACGTATTTAATATCTAAATTACCCTAGA
This sequence comes from Prunus persica, assembly GCF_000346465.2. NCBI lineage: Eukaryota > Viridiplantae > Streptophyta > Magnoliopsida > Rosales > Rosaceae > Prunus > Prunus persica. Next base: position 18,716,488 of record NC_034016.1, read on the forward strand.
GAAATTATTGAAGTTCAAGCTTTAATAATCTTATGGATTATTTTATTTTCACGAGAACTTACCGGCTTATTAGTTTAACAGTACTTTTATTCTCAATGTCAAAATATGACGCACGTTCGATTTCCCTCTCCTCTCGGTTATCAAAAAAGAGAGTCTGGATTGTTCTTTGTTTTTCTTGAATATCAACCGCTGATATTTGAGCAATTTGAGCAATTTGAGCAATTTGTTGTATGTGTCTGGCATGATGCTTCTACTAAGCTAGCTGTTGGAAACAAATCTGTGGGTGAAATGTCCTAATCAAATCCTGAAATCTATGACCTTAATGGAAGGGAAAAAAGCTTCGGGTCTCCGCGAGATGGCTTTGGCTTTTGCAACCAAAAACCCCAAGAGAAATGAGGGGACCCTACCCTTTACCTATAGCCCTCCTGCTAGAAAGAATGTTTGGAGAGATTTCAAAACCTCAAAGACAACAAGTGGGTTTGTTGGTTTAAGGGCAATTATAGTGACCCATTATTATAGGGTAGGTGTCCTATGAATTAACCAAGTTGTCACTATTCTATCACCCCATTTTCCCCAATGTTCTCATTTGGGTTCTTTACCTTTCACCCAAGGGAGGGAGGGAGAGAGAGAGAGAGAGGGCCTGCCTTTTGAAACTTTGATTGGCCATTTGGTGTTTTTCGCTTTGCTTTTGTTGGGGAGAAAGACAAGCATCATTTGCTTCACCAACCATTGCATTATTTCATGCTCTCCAACTGTAAACGTGTTTTGTCTCTCTTTCTTTCTTTTTTTCTTTTCCCTTGCATTCTTCTAGAGGTTCTTACTTCTTTCTTATTACACAAATTACACTTTAATCAAGAAAGAAATGAATGAATGAATCTAATGCCATCTCCTTTTCATAAAATCTGGTTAGATTTGAAATGTCACAATCGCACCCGGTTTTCCTTTAGTTAGAACGGTGGACAAGTTTTGTGGTGGCGAAGTAAACCTCAAATGTCAAACAAGTAAAATACAAACAATAAAGATTTTTTTTAATGAGGGAACCTTAAAATAAACATAACCTTTCTTCACCTATTTTCTTGTCCTACTTCATTTCTTTTACTTGCTTTTCACATTTTTCATCGGTGAGAGAGTATTTGTAAATTTGTGACAATTGCTTAATTTGCATTAAAGAAGTTTGAAGAATAATAGAGTAAGAGTCGAACTCTTGTTGTAGATATCTATGATGACAATTAGAAATTCGAAAAAAACTCGTATTTGAAATCAAGCAAGTAGACAAGAATTCAATGGAAGAGAACTCCCTAGTTTGAAATAAAGATTTAAAACTGCAGAATTCATAAAACAAACTTGTATTTGAAATCAAGTAAGCAGACAAGAATTCATAAAACAAACTCGTATTTGAAATCAAGCAAGTAGACAAGAATTTAATGGAAGAGAACTCCCTGATTTGAAATAAAGATTTTAAACCTGTAGAATTCATAAAACAAACTTGTATTTGAAATCAAGCAAGTAGACAAGAATTTATAAAACAAACTTGTATTTGAAATCAAGCAAGTAGATAAGAATTCAATGGAAGAGAACTCCCTAGTCTGGAATAAAGAGTTTAAACTGTATAATTTACCTAACCCTAGCCCCCTTTCTCTCTCTCTCTCTCTCTCTCTCTAGAACAAAAGAGATTTTTTCTCCCAACCCTAGCCCCCTTTCTTCAGTGCCCATTGGGGGAGAGAGGGGAGGAGGGGACGTGGTCACTAACCCCTCCTCCCCTCTCTCCCCATGCGCACTGAGGTAGTGGGGGGGAGGGGTGGGAGACTACATTTCCTTTCCCTCTCCAGATAGTGGGACTCAGTTGGGGCTAAGGGGGTTGGGTTCGCGACTTTATGCAGGAAAACACTTTATTCTAGACGAGGGGAGTTCTCTTCCATTGAATTCTTATC
>NC_034016.1:19351359-19440611 GCF_000346465.2 Prunus persica
GCATCAGGAGCTGGAGCTGCAGGCAGCTATGCCAGGGCCTCAAGCTTAGGGGCTAAGTCATCTTCCATGGTTGGCACCATCACAGCTGGTGCTGGTGTTCTTAATTGCAGGAGGGGTTACCAATGTTAATTATCAATCCCATGAAAAAGAAACAGAAAAAAAGAAGGAAGAAAAGAAATTATTACTCATTCTTTCTTCCTTTAATTATTGGTGAGTTTGCAGCCATTATGTTTACATCGCTTCCCCACCCTATTTGTCCCCCAATCCAATATTTGAAAAAGTGTACATTTTTTTTCTTCTCTATTCTAGCGATCACATTTCTACCTTTTTGCACTCTGTCTTCTTTGGTCCATACAAATGAACTTTAGTCAATTAATGTTTGACAGTTACTCTTACACTCGAGTTTCTGTGTTTGAACCTCCCAACCCACTCGAGGTTATGTGTTCAAACCTCCTAACTCAATATCGCTTCTATAAAATGTTGGTGCTCTGTGTTTCCCTTGATTGCAACAAAAACTTTATCAATGCATAATTCGCGTAGCCATGATGACAACAAGGCCACATTGTTTGCATGTGATCTAAAAAACATCAGCACATTTGATCCAACTAGTTTGTTTCAGACTTGCATGCAAAACCTAATGAAGCTGTCACCTCTTGGTTCTTGTCATGTGGTTAGGCAGGAAAACAAAAACAAAAACAAAATAAAACCCAATAATCTGATAAGCTAAAATAATAATAAAGCATGAAAAATATAAAATATGTAACTTGGACCTTCTTGATTCTTACAAAGATGATTATGTGTGTTATGTCTTAACAGATTGTTTTATAGTGAAACATTTATCTTCTGCATCAAAATTGCAGCATAAACATAAATATATTGAGATTTCATAAATTCCAGCACACTGCTTGAGAAGGAGACTAAGAGAAAGCATTGTCATAAAATACATTTAGACCAAGAATTGATTTTCATCCTAGAAATATGACCACCATATGAAAAAACACTATCACCACCATCAACTACAATGCCCTACTGAATGAGAGAGAGAGAGAGAGAGAGACAAGATTATCAATTAAAGTCATAATTTTAACATTTGGGAAATGGAAGCTCAAAATGGGGTGCCAATCTCACTCCTTGTCTCTGTGGGGCTGTACAAAGTGGACCTATTCCTTGGTCTGTTCTCCTCCAACTGCTTCACAACTTCATCCATGGAGGGTCTAACCGAAGCAACCGGAGCACAGCAACCCATTGCAAGTTTCAGTGCCTGAACCAAACCTTCTTCCATGGGACTCCTTACCCCCTTCAACACCTCCACATCGAAAACCTCCAATGTTGTCTCCTCCAAAACTGCGACTTTCACCATCGAAGGCAAATCCACAAACTCACCACTCCTCCCAGTTTTACCAGGCTTCTTGCCTATTAAAACCTCCAGTAGCAAAATTCCAAATGCATAAACATCTGTCCTGGAATTACATTTCTTCATCTTTTGAAGTTCTGGTGCCTTGTAACCATCATTCTTTGCGACGGTCACCATTTCATCAGCTACGGAAGGGATCATAAGCTTGTCAAGCCCAAACTCAGTGAGCCTAGCTACAGAAAACTCATCCACAAGCACATTCTTAGATCTTACAGTCCCATGAGTAATAGGCGTTTCAAGACCAGTATGAAGATATGCTAGTCCTCTAGCTATACCCAATGCAATCTTGTGACGCCGAGCCCAGTTCAGCACAGGTTTGCCTGCTCTGGTTTCTGCATCCAACCAAAACAAATGAAAAGTTAGTTAAATGAATCTGCAGTGAGTGTCCACAAGTAACCAAATAGTAGAAAATAACCTGTCGATTCTTTCCCTACAGGTCATTGATTGTGCAAGACCAGGTCCAAAGAGATTTTGAAGTTGCTTAAGTTGAGTGAGCCTAAAAATAATATGTTACTGCTAATTCTTCTAAAGTAAGTGGGCTTCTATGAACTTTGGAACTGACTCTTACAGAACAGTAAAGTGAGGGTTCCTGTAATTAAGTTTCCACTCTTTCATATCCATGGAAATTGTATAAGTAATCCTATGGTGGTTGTGGAAATCCTTTCAGGTATGACAAGGGCAGTGAACCATGTAAACGCTTGTTTTTTCGTGTGTAATCATGCTACAAATATCTGTCGCTCCAAACTAACCAAATATGAGACAATTGATGTTTTTTAAATGTTTTAACAATCACAAGAGGCCAAAGACATACAATTGGAAGTATTTAGAGATCTATCAGTTACAAGACAAAAAAGACTCAAGTATTTTAAAGCTCATTTCTTTGTAAAATATGGCAAAGACCATTAACTATTCAATCTCACAGGATAATTGCATAGCAACAAAGTAGAGAGAAAAGCACGAAAAATATGCATACCATGTAAAAGATCATGAAGGGTTCTGTGAGGAAGATGGTCATATATCAGAAGCTTCTCCCCTCTCTTCCCCTGATAGAAAGCTCTCAGTGGAATCAAATTCTCATGGCGAATCCTTCCCAATTGCTTTACCACAGGTACACAAGAACTCCCATCCTTGCAACTACCTTCCCTCAACAACCTCAAAGTAATGGTCCCTCCATCTGAAAGTTTTGCCTTATAAACAGTCCCATAGCTGGTCTTCTCCAAAACTTGTCCTGTGGCATTCAACACATCATCTAATGTCAAATGCTCGCCGCCCTGAAACAAGATAAGCCTTCCCTGATCACCAGCTCCACCACCACCGCCACCACTTTCCTCATCTTCTTCTTCCTCTAACTCATCTTCACTCTCTGCCCTGCTGTTCTTCTTCTTGTTTTGCACATACCCAATTAACAATGAAACAAAAACCACAGTTGCAGCCATCAACCCAATAACAATACCTGCAATTGCTCCAGGGCTCAACCCAGAGCTTCCACTGCAACTTTTCAAAGGTAACCCACAAAGTCCAGGGCTGTTTCCCTCAAAATCCTCCACACCAAACTTTGATCCACCAAAAACTGGCAACACTCCACTAAAATTATTGTGTGAAAGGTTCAATTTTTCGAGGTTCAACTGAGCTAAACTCGCAGGAATTGGACCCGAAAACATGTTATTCCCAAGATCAAGTTCTTTAAGCCCACCAAATTGGGTAACAAATTCAGGGAAATTCCCTGAAAACTTGTTCTCGCCAAAATCAAGAACCTGCAAATTTTTGCAGGTAGAGTTTGGCAATGCAGGTTCAGGAAGAGACCCAGATAGTGAATTAGCATGAAGCCTAAGTGAAACCAGATTATCACACAAGTTCCATATAGATGGTGCAAAATCCCCATTCAACAAATTGTTGCCCAAATCAATGTCAGAGAGGGAAGAGCTGTACCCAAGCTCCAGAGGGATAGTTCCACTCAGAAAATTGATGTTAAGGTACAAACTTTCGAGCATAGAGAACTCACCCAGCTCTCTGGGGAGTGAACCTGAGAGATTGGCAGATGGGAGCTGAAGAGAGAAAAGGTGAAGAGATGGGTCTCTGGAAAGAGAGAGATTTGTCCATTGGGGTGAAGAGAGGTCGTTGCAGAGCAATGGGGAGCCATTGGAAAAGACCCATTTGAGGCCTCTCCATTGGCAAAGAGGAACAGAGGAATTCCATGAAGATAAGAGTAAGTTCTGAGTGTTACCTTGCAGTGAAGCTTTGATATTTCCCAAGAGAAGCTCAACATCTGCAGAGTGAGAAGAAGAAGAAGAAGAAGAAGAAGAAGATGTAGAAGCAGACTCAGTGGGTGAGCTAATATTCAACCCTACAACGAAGTAGAAGAGGAAAGTGTGGAGAAAGAAACGTTTCAAAATCTCCATGAATGAAGCAGAGACAGAGAGAGAGAGTGAAAGAGGAAAGGTGGTATTGTAGTGGTGGGCAGTTCAAAGAAGCTCTCTTTTTTTTGGAAAAGCTGACAGAGTGTTGACTATGAGCAATCTCCTAGTCTATTATCTATAGGGCCTTGTTTTGATTACACAGTCATATGAATTCGTACCATGTTGATTATCCACCGTCGGATTTATGCAAAAAGTTTCAAACTTTATCAGAAGGTAATCATACTGTGAGCACCATTACAGCTGATCTTTACTCTCATTCTCAAAGGATGACAAACAAAACACTTCTCACTTCATTCAATAAATTATTGGGTTTGCTTTTGATATTTAATCCTGTTCTGCACGGTGCACGCCCACCTTTGGAATTAGTTGGTTTTTTTAAGTTCATAGGGTTGCAGGAGGTTGCTTTGTTTGAGGGAAAGAAAGCTTGGCTGTGCAAGAAGCCACCAAGTCTTGTCTTTTCAAGGCAAAGTGTAAGTGCAGGTGTATGCAAGTTGTCGTGGTCCTTAATCTAGTGCCATACACGTGTCCATCGTCTTTGACTGCGAATTGACTCGTTGACTGAAGGGTGGAGATGGTGAGTGAGTGTCGGCTTTGATGGTCTTTGATCCGCCGCATCCAGTGGGTCCTCATGCTTGTGGTTGACAGGTTGTGGGTCAGATTTCACAAAGCAAAGCTACAAAAGTTTAGCAGAAGTAGAAGAGGTTAACATGAAAATGGATAAAGGAGGGGTGTTAAAGGTGTTGTTCACATGTAGTGAGTTCCACCTATCCATCCTGTGGGTCATGCTGAAATTTAGTATTGATTTTTCCCTTCAATTGTTCAGAATTTTAGAATATACTAGAATCCAATGTACTAGCTTGGGAGTTTCCTTTGACCGAAAATCATATTCTCTCTTAGTAGACAAGCAATATTAGACGAACCTAGAAACTCGGGTGCATGGTAAATACTCTTAACTAATTAAGCTATAAATTTTTTGTAAGAAGTAGAAATTTATTTCAGGAAATAATTTCATGGCATTTCTGTTCAAACTCACGCCAGTTTATGCCAAATTAATCATTCATTTTCTGGCATGGTTTTATCATCCATCCCTTTCTTAATTAGATTCTTCTAAGATAATTAAGTTTATTGGAAGTTGTATGTTAAGTGGTGGGCAGCCAATGAAACTTAAAGTATCAAAAGAGATTTTGTTATCTTACCCAGTCGACCACTTGTTCAGCATGGTGGAGACACACTGATTGCTTCTTTTCGGTTGCACCCTAATGATGCAACGAAGCAAAGATACAGAAATCATTCCTCCAATTTAAATTTAAATGTTCACAGCAGATTGAGTTCCTTGACTATTCATAAGTAAATCCAGATTATCACCATAAACTCTCACTTTTTTTGTTTCCCCAAATTGAATTGCTTAATCATTCTGTTTAATGATTCTGCTTTCTGAAAACCCCTTTCGTCTATGCTTGCATGCGACTAGGCTGAAGATTTTGGGATTTTGACTTTCATGTTATGCTAATGAAATGTGTCTTGCTCTGGACAAAGTGTGGAAATTAAAGGTTCACTCATAAACTCTAGGAAATTGTCCATGGCAATGAGTACGCGTGCACCATTCTGAGGAAAACTTCATGTCACACATCACACATTTGTACATTTCATCAAGTAACACAAACAAGGGTTAGCTTAGGAGAAGAATCTAAATACAGTTGAAATGATTATATGTAGGGTTCTTTGACAGACAATTGCAAAAAATAACTGCAAATTGCATTTCTGGTTGACAAATTACCAGTAGTCCATGCAAGAGCATAACCCCTGCTCGAAGTGGTGGAAGCGCTTGCGGTCGCGGACGATAATCATGCGTTCATAAATTTTTGAAATCAACTTTAGAGAAGAGTGACAATCTTCACATATGCGCAGGTTCTTAACAATTCGAAGAGGGGTTTGAGGGGCTGTACTGATTAAGCCAAAGGCAGTTGCAATCTTCTCACTGTGATAATGCAAAACACTTTGTTTTTCTTCTTCATCCATGTTGAGCAACACTTGAGTGGTGTCAGGCCTATGGCCTTCTAAGCTCAACTGGTTGGAGATTTCCTCTAACATTGAATGGATTTCTCTGGCTCGAGGATGCGATTCGTCTTCCACCACAAACTCATGAATCACTCCATCAAGCTCAATCGAACTGCCTCCCGGGTCTTTCCTAATGTCCATATCCTTCATCTGCAATCTAACCTTTGCAACCGCCTCCCAATTTCCCAAAGAGGCATACATGTTTGAGAGAGCAACGTATGATCCACTGTCATGAGGAGCCAAGTCCATCAAAACCTCTGCCACTCGTTTGCCCATGTCGATGTTCCCTTGCTTCTTGCAAGCTCCGAGCAATGCCTTCCATGTAACATCATCCGGCTGAATTGGCATGTTTAGTATAAGCTCTTCAGCTTCTTCTAACAGTCCAGCACGACCTAACAGATCAACCATACACCCATAATGCTCAATTCTAGGTTCTAAGCTAATTACATTAACCATGCGGTTGAAGAATGATCTGCCCTGCTCCACCAAACCTGCATGGCTACAAGCACTCAAGATACCAATATATGTTACATCACTAGGCACCACACCAGCCGGTTCCATCTTTTTAAAATAATCTAGAGCATCTTCCACTCGACCATGCATAGCAAGTCCACTAATTATGGCATTCCAAGTAATCACATTCCTTTTAGGCAGTTTCTCAAAAACTAGAAGTGCCTTCTCAATGCTCCCACACTTAGAATACATATCAACCAATGCAGAACCAAGCACATCATCAATCTCGATTCTGTTCTTACCGGCATACAAATGTATCCATTTCCCTAGTTCAAGTGCACCTAGCCGTGATATCGCAGGTAAGACACTAACCAAAGTCACATAATTTGGATATACATTCTCAATCTGCATATCACGGAACAAATCTATGGCCTCCCTAAAAAACCCATTTTGCGCATAACCAGATATCATCACATTCCATGACACTACACTTCTTTGAGGCATTTTATCAAACAGCACCCTAGCAGCTCTAACATCCCCAACTCTCACATACCCATCAACTATCACATTCCACAAAACCACATTACCCTCTTGCTTCCTCTCATTCAAATGACCACAAACAACAACACTCCTAGAAAACAATAAATGTGCATCCTCCATAACCTTACACATAACATACATCCTCACAAGATTGCTAACAACAAACTCATCGGTATCCAATCCAAACTTCACAACCATCCCATGAACACACTTGCCCACTCCAAGATTCCCCATTTTAGCACAGGCTTTCAACACAGAAGGGAAGGTGAACCTATTGGGACCCACAAAACCATAAGAAACCATTTGAGAAAACAAAAGCAGAGCCTCAAGTGGGTGCTCATCAACAGAGCTCTCAGCAAGAGCTCTGATGATGGTGTTCCAAGAAAAGCAATTGGGTCTTTGCATATGGTTGAAAACAGCGCGAGCCCATTCGATATTGCGGTGAGCTGAAAGCGCATAGAACCGGAGGATTTCGGCGGCGGCAAGAGGGTCGTGGATTTGGCGGGTTTTGATGAAGAGGGCGTGGACTTGATGCAAGTCTCTGATGGTTTTGCATGCTGTGATTTGTGGGAAGAGTGAAGATGGGTGGGACGGTGGTGGAGTTGTGGGCTTGAAGATGGTGGAGTTCATGGGATTTTGGTCAACGAGAAAATTTGAGCTCAACTCTCTGGATAGATTGCAATTTTCATGAAGCTTGTCATATCATCCAGTTGAGCTTTATTAGTTTTCAGATAATTCATATGAACGATCTTAATATTTTGGAATATTTTAAGGTTTCTAAGAGAAAGGCTCAAGTTTTTTGAAGTTGGTCCAATTCTATTCATAATTTCATATCCAATTCTTATCATATACACAAAAATACGAGTATTTCATTTTCAAAATATCTTCTAAGGCTACAAAAGTAATAAGCTTTGATGGGTAAGATTTTTCCGCTGGACTCTTCTGTTTTTCTGTTTTAACAGAAACAGACAAATGAGTTGTCCTGTGTACTGATTACACGTATTGTATATACAACCACACCAGACTGAGAACTTTACCTTGTATACAGTGTGTTCATTTCTAAAAGAAACTGGGAAACTTTTGCTTCATTAACCCCCATTTCTACAAAATGTCGTCTACTGCTGGCCTTGTGATCCCCTGCAAAGGTACCAACAAAAAAGTTTCTTAATTTTTAAGCCATTTCAGTTTATTGATCATCTTTTTGGTTCACATCTTGAATTGGGTAGGTAGCAAAATTGATGCTTTTTCTTACTATCGTTTTTGCTTCCTTTGGGTTTCTCAATTTCATAGCAATTTATGATTTTGTTAAAAGATGGGAGGCTTTTTGTCCTTTGCTTTTGTAGCTGCGGTTGCATGGGAAGCAGGGAAGCCATTGGTGATAGAGAAGGTGGAGGTTGCTCCACCCCAGGCCATGGAAGTGAGGGTCAAGATAATGTATACCTCACTTTGTCACACTGATCTCTACTTCTGGGAAGCCAAGGTCAGTAATTCATCTAAGCATGTATATATGATTCTAGGGATTAATATTTTCATTTACTTTATTTAATTAGAAAACAATTGCTAGGTTCTGAAAACTTCACATGATTTCATTTTAGTGTTGGAGTGAGTTGCTTGTGGTTTGAAATTAAGGATACAGTGGTACAGCTAATTTAGTCATTTTTCTTGGAGAAATGTCATGAAATCGAAAATGGAATTGGGATGCCGTTCTAGAACAGTTACAGGATAATTTTTTCTTTGCCCCTGTGAACTTTGCCAACAAAATCTAAAGCATATGTGAACTCTGACAACAAAATGCACTTTTCTTCTTTCCTTCTCTGGCATGTGGCTGATCATCTTCCTCCTTTATAAGTTTAAATTTATTTATTTGTTTCATCTTTCTCTTCTGGGATTGCAGGGTCAGACACCACTGTTCCCTCGAATCTTCGGCCATGAAGCATCTGGGTATGTTGTTTAATGTTAAGTTTACCTTATGCTCTAACTTAGGGACGTCATGTTTTTAACTGAATATTGTGCTCCAAAACAGTTTGAGAGGTGTTTAATTGCTTTCTAGTCGTGATTCTCTTTGTTTCTTTGTTTTTCCTTGCTTGCAAGTCTGAGTCCAAATTAAGAATCCAAATGCTTATTTTTTAACAGAATTATTGAGAGTGTTGGGGAAGGAGTTGAAAACCTCCAGGTTGGTGATCATGTGCTACCAGTTTTCACGGGAGAATGCGGGGACTGTGCGCATTGCAAGTCTGAGGAAAGCAATATGTGTGACCTGTTAAGAATTAATACAGACAGAGGGGTCATGCTTAGTGATGGGAAACCAAGGTTTTCTATCAAAGGGACTCCCATTAATCACTTTCTTGGCACATCCACCTTCAGTGAATATACTGTTATTCATTCAGGCTGTCTTGCCAAGATCAATCGCCTGGCACCTTTGGATAAAGTTTGCATCCTTAGTTGTGGCATCTCAACAGGTTTGGTGTCATACTCAAAGCATTATGGTCATAATTTATGTATCCGAACATTCCATAATTAATCATTTTGTGTGATACAGATTTTTCTTTATAAATTTCAGGCTTGGGTGCCACCCTGAATGTAGCAAAACCGAAGAAGGGATCTTCAGTTGCTGTCTTTGGACTTGGGGCTGTTGGCCTGGCTGTAAGTTTTGGGAAAATTTTGTTCATCAAATCCTTAATTCCAATAGTTGCATTTGTTTCCTTTTCCGTATTTTTACTGATATATTTTTGTCTAGGCTGCTGAAGGTGCAAGAATTTCTGGGGCATCACGGATTATTGGGATCGACCGAAATCCCAAGAGATTTGAGGAAGGTATTTACAATGTTGTCCATTGTCATTTACCATGGTTTTAACAGGTAGTTTCATGGAAAAACGTAGAAACAAATTCTTGATCAAAACCTTTTCTTTTTCCTGGTTTAGCCAAGAAATTTGGAGTAAATGAGTTTGTGAATCCAAAGGACCATGACAAACCAGTGCAAGAGGTGAAAAACAATTCTTTATTTGTATATGTTGCCACATCAATCCACATAGATAGTTAAGTTATATCCAACCTTCAAATTGATCTTTGAAATCAACAGGTTATTGCTGAGATGACAAACGGTGGAGTTGATAGGAGCTTAGAGTGCACAGGCAATATTAACGCCATGATATCGGCTTTTGAATGTGTTCATGATGTATGTTTTCTGGATTACAGCAGCTACATTTTGATTGCTAATATTGGAGATACAATTTGGCCTAGTTGTGATGGTTCCATGATGAAAATTTAAATAATTGTGTTTTGGGTTAGGCTTCAGACTTTGGTGGCTCCAATTCAGAATTCATGAAACTCTAGGTTGAATTGATTGTACCAATCATTGATGACCTGTGTGTGCTAGTTTCTTTAACACTTGTCTATCTACATTCTACCCTCAGCTGCATCTGCAGTCATGAGCTTATATGTTTTGATTGGTATCACAGGGATGGGGTGTGGCTGTGCTTGTTGGAGTTCCGAACAAGGATGCAGTCTTCATGACTAAGCCGATTAATGTGCTGAATGAAAGGACGCTTAAAGGAACATTTTTTGGGAACTACAAACCTAGGACACACCTTCCCTCTGTTGTGGACATGTACATGAACAAGGTAACATCATTTTCTTCTAAGATTCTACTTTATCAGTGTTCAATTTGTCTGTCATGGATTCTAATGAACAAAACATTTCTCCTTTTCACCTTCCAACAGGAACTGGAGGTAGAGAAGTTCATAACTCATCGAGTTCCTTTCTCCGAGATCAACAAAGCCTTTGATTATATGGTGAAGGGGGAAGGATTGCGATGCATCATTAGCATGGAAGAATAGCTGCTATCAGTTCATAATTAAACTTCAATAAGTTTCGTTGATGAACAGCTTTAAGTATTCAACAAAGGGAGCAGTTTCACACTGCTTAAGCAATATTTTGTGTAACCTGACATGGAAACTATGAACAGCTTTAAGTATTCAACAAAGTGAGCAGTTTCACACTGCTTAAGCAATATTTTGTGTAACCTGACATGGAAACCATCAGCCTCCATTCAAAGTCAAGTTGGGTTCAATAATTAAATTGTAGAATACATTTTCAATAAGACGAGTTCGAGTACAATCTCCAATTTTCCATATTTGATAAAACAAATATATAAACCAACAGACCTTTTGAAAAAACAGAACAGGGTCTCTCTCTCTCTCCAAAAAGTTATATTTTAGCCAAAAATTTGAAGACGTTACTAAAAAGTTTAAAATGCGATTTCCTAATCAAAATCAAACAAAGTCATCAAATTTGTGCCGAGTGCAATCCATCACATTTCGGGTTAATGCATCGAAGTGGGTAGAGAGCCTCATTTTCTCTCCCCTCCTAGCCACATGTGGGTGTGGCCAGTCCATCTTTGCCTTCCTCGCAATAGAGGGAAAGAGAGAGTCCTGTGAAGTGGTTATTGGAGGCCATTTTTTCTCAACAATCTCTCTAAAATAGACAGAACTTGTGTTGTGTTATAAAATTAAAGAGATTGTAGAAAGAATTTAGAGAAGTCAAATAGCAATAGGAATGCTGTTCTGATGCTTTCATTGATTCTTTTGTTCTATATTTTACAATGAGGAGGATGCCTTATTTTATAAGCAAAGATTATTGCCTCCCGTGGATGTATAGTTTGCTCTCAAGGAATGATGGCAGCAAGCTTCATCATGATGTCCTTTATTATTTCCAAATATGTGGACTCCACTCAAGACTTTACAACATGTTGCTCTTGAATATAATGGATTCTCAATATCACCTCTTTGGTTGCCAATTGGCATTTTCAATTGGTTTTGAAGTACAAAACTCTAACTCCTGTGCACTCATTACATATATGTACATATATAAACACACACAAAATGTATTCGAGGTTTAGAACTTTGTGTGCACAATGACCATTTCTTAAAGCTCCTAAAAAACCAAAATTTCGCTTCATCAGCCCCGAACTCTACTTCGGCTTCCTCTGGTCGTGTGATCACCAGCAAAGGTATACCAATGCAACATTTCATACTTTTTAAGCTTTTTTATTTTATTTTAAACTTCTTGAATTGGGTACATTTATTTGCTTCCTTTTAGAATGTCTTAATTTTGAAAGATGGGATTTTTTTTCTCCTATTGTTTGATTTTGCAGCGGCGGTCGCATGGGAAGCAGGAAAGCCATTGGTGATAGAGAAAGTAGAGGTTGCTCCACCCCAGGCTAATGAAGTGAAGGTCAAAATCTAATATACCTCACTTTGTCACACTGATGTCTACTTCTGGGAAGGATAGGTCGGTTCTATTTTTATCAGAATGCTTTCCATTTCTTTGGGGTCTTATTTTTTTTCTTCATTTTTTTCTTTCCCATTTAGCATAAGTTTGAATCTTTTACTTATTTGTTATATGTTTCTTTATGAAAATTCAGGGACAGACACCATTCTTCCCCCGAATATTCGATCATGAAGCAGCTGGGTACGTTGTTGCTTTTACGTGAATCTTACTTCCTCTGGCTTCATAATGGACTATTTTTCACAGTATTGGTTCCTTTTCTTTCTTCCTTTCCCGCTCCCTTGGCTTCCATAACCTGGTTTAGTTCACATTATGAATGCAAATGCTGATTTTCATAACAGAGTTGTTGAGAGTGTTGGGGACGGCGCTATTAAAAACCTCAAGCCCGGGGATCATGTGCTTCCAGTTTTCACAGGGGAGTGTGGGGATTGCGTGCATTGCAAGTCTGAGGAAAGCAATATGTGTGACCTGCTGAGAATCAATACAGATAGAGGAGTTATGATTGGTGATGGGAAACAAAGGTTTTCCAAGAATGGGACTCCTATTAATCACTTTCTTGGCACGTCCACCTTCAGTGACTATACAGTCATCCATGAAGGCTGCCTTGCCAAGATCGATCTGTCAGCACCGTTAGACAAAGTCTGCATCCTCAGTTGTGGTGTCTCAACAGGTTTAGTGTTACACTCTCAGAGCATAATGTTATTGCATATTTGATGATATGTGTAATAGTAAATGTTTTTCTCGCCAAAAAATGGAAATAAAAATTCAGGATTCTGTGCTACTCTGAAAGTGGCAAAACCAAAGAAGGGATCTTCAGTTGCTGTCTTTGGACTTGGGGCTGTTAGCCTGGCAGTAAGTTTGGGATAAATTTTGTTGACATATCCTGAATTGTAGTAGTTTGCCATTTATTTCCCATGTGGTATTCATAATTATTTATATGTTTCTTTAGGCTGCTGAAGGTGCAAGAATTTCTGGGGCATCAAGGATTATTGGGGTTGACTTGAATCCCAAGAGGTTTGAGGAAGGTACTTGTAATTTTGTACATCTTCATTAGTTTGTCATGGTTTACATTTACTTGGAAAACATAAGAAACAAATTCTTGCTTGATACTTTTATTTCCCCTGGTTTTAAGCCAAGAACTTTGGAGTAAATGAGTTCGTGAACCCAAGGGACCATATCAAGCCAGTGCAACAGGTGAAAAATTGTTCTTAATAGAAAAACCCCTTAAAGATAGCAGTTATAACCACTAGTAAATCACCTTTGACACCAACAGATTATTGCTGAGATGACGAATGGTGGAGTCGACAGAAGCTTAGAGTGCACCGGCAACATTAATTCGATTATCTCCGCTTTTGAATGTGTTCATGATGCATGTTGTTTTTCAGATAACAGCAGTTACATTTTCATATTTTGTAATAACTGAAGGCTTAAGTTACAGGGTAGGGTTGGTTCTGTTTTGAATAACTCTTTTCTGGGTTTTGGATTGAGACAGGATTGGGGTGTGGCCGTTCTTGTAGGAGTACCAAGCAAAGATGCAATCTTCAAGACTAACCCCTTCAATTCCCTTGATGAAAGAACCCTTGAGGGAACCTTTTTGGGAACTACAAACCTCGGACTGATCTTCCCTCTGTTGTAGACATGTATATGAACAAGGTAAAAGAATTTTCTTCTAAATATTCAAATACATTTTCAGGTGTTCAAATCTTCTGTAGGCGATTTTAACGAATGCCTTTTGATCACTTTCCGACAGAAACTTGAAGTAGAGAAGTTTATAACTCATCGAGTTCCTTTCTCAGAGATCAACAAAGCCTGTGACTACATGTTGAAGGGGGAAGGCTTGCGGTGTATCATTAGCATGGAAGAGTAGGATTAATATCAGATATAAATAAATAAAAACTTCAATTATTTTCTTTGCTGAAAAAGTTTAAAAATTCAACAAGGTGTGATAAAAAAAACTAAAAAAAAACTTCACTCCTTATGATTTTAAACTTCTTTTTTAATTGCTTGTTTCTTGAGGGGAAATGCGAGAAAATGGAGGAGAGGTGGAGAGGGGGCTTCGAAGTTTGAAGCTCCATTTTCTGTGGAAGCTTGGTAAATAGTCGAACCAAGGCAAGCTAAATCCAAGGATGTACAGAAGGGTCAGTAAGCAAGCAGATCATATTCTTCCACAAATGAGGCAATGGGTAAATTCTCCATGCACACTACAAGATTACAAGTAGCTTAAGATCCACTTTCTGAAATGGATGCCTCACACACGGTCAGGTTAGCTATGAAAATGAGTGAATGAGCCCTACCAGTGAGGATGTTACTTATACTTCTCCATGATTCTTCTGGCTTCTTCTAGACTGTCCTCCATCCCCTCCTCCTTTGGTGTAGAGGTGGTGCCTCCACCCCCCTTTGGTCCTTCATCCTTATTCAAAGCTATAAATGTAAAGTATACGAGTCCCATCGTAGCCTGTTATCATACAATGCTTAGTTCATTAGAATTACATAATATTTATGTACTTCAAAAATAAGGACTGTCTATACAAGAATAATGCTCTCTTACTGACAAGAGGAAACTTGCCCTCATTGCATCTCATTTCCTTATAGAAACTAGTAACGCAGAAAAAGAAGTTGATTTTAAAACACAAACACACAAATGATAGCACAAGCATACTTGATATACATTTTGGAAAAAGCAAGTCAAATAACATCATCGATCTACTGTTCTTGCAGGAGGAGAGAAATAGAAACATACCAGCACAAAGAAAACTTGAGTACAAAGAGTGAAGGAGAAAATGCAACTACCGTCACAGAAACCCTTGCTATTGATCTTGGCACAGAATCCTAGCACCCAAATGCAAAACACAAACAGAATATCAAAAATCTTCAATTTGTACTAAAAGCAAGAAAAAGTTTGAAAGGGTAGACTAAACATAACTTACCGGCACAAGATTGGTTCCTGCCTCAATTCCATCTCTCCCAACCCTATTTTACACAATTCAAACCAGTAGTCAACACAAATGTAAACATAAAACTCAAGGGTAAAACTATTTGCTCTCTTGTATGAGCAGGAAAGCAGCAAAAGTAATTCATGTGATTCAGAAAGGTAGAAACACTGTGAATTGGATGTAAACAGCCAATGTCGTCCATATATAATTTAACTCAAAATCTCAACCAGAAAATTAAAATGTTATCCTAACAATTCAAAATTCTGACTCAAAATTAGCCTGCATGAAAAATACTTGAAAAGATTTCTTGACCTACTTTTAATGCATAAGAAAGACAAATTTAAAATAACAAAAATTGCCCTGAGAAAATCACACTTGCTGCACATGGCAGCACGTCAGCTAGGTTTCACCCACCAAATGGTAAGTTCCCATGGATTATGGTATGGATGATTAGCCAGTTCTCTCAACTATCCGATTAACGGGTGATCACTCTTTAACGTAAGAAGATTCAAGCTTTTCTAAACGGTTCCATTCTCTAGTTACAGCTTCACTGCTTCTACAAAAGCGCCTTTACCTTTCATGCCTGATTGAAATCTTTACAATAGCTTTTTATTTTTAGAGGCCAATCATTTACAATTTCATTCTACTAACCACTAATCACCGGAGTTCCAAAGCACTGAATTGAAATCCACAATCAATGTTGAAAATCGCTAGGCGGTAGGCGGGCGCCTAGGGCCTTTTTTTTAAATTTAGAATTATTTTGTACTAATCGCGGCCTGGTGGTGGTCGTCGCGGGTGGAGGCCCGGTGGTGTGGTGGTGGTCTGTCGTGAGAGAGAGAGAGAGAGAGAGAGAGAGAGAGAGAGAGAGGCAGCGTTAAACTCAAGGGATAAAAAAAATTTTAAAGGACCCGACCAGGCCGCCTAACTCCCGCCTAGCCGCCTAGGTGGCCGCTCTCGCCGCCTAGCCGCCTAGGTGGTCGCTCTCGCCTCCTAGCCGCCTAGGTGGTCGCTCTCGCCGCCTAGCGCAGCCTAGCAGCCTAGGTAGCCGCCTAGCGCCGCCTAGGCAGATTTTTCGAACACTCGACAATTTAGTGATGGGAAACCAAGGTTTTCTATCAAAGGGACTCCCATTAATCACTTTCTTGGCACATCCACCTTCAGTGAACACACTGTTGTTCATTCAGGCTGTCTTGCCAAGATCAATCGCCTGGCACCTTTGGATAAAGTTTGCATCCTTTGTTGTGGCATCTCAACAGGTTTGGTGTCATACTCAAAGCATTATGGTCATGATTTATGTATCCAAACATTCCATAATTAATCGTTTGTGTGATAGGGATTTTTCTTTATAAATTTCAGACTTGGGTGCCACCCTGAATGTAGCAAAACCGAAGAAGGGATCTTCAGTTGCTGTCTTCGGACTTGGGGCTGTTGGCCTGGCTGTAAGTTTTGGGAAAATTTTGTTCATCAAATCCTTAATTCCAATAGTTGCATTTATTTCCTTTTCCGTATTTTTACTGATATTTTTTTGTCTAGGCTGCTGAAGGTGCAAGAATTTCTGGGGCATCACGGATTATTGTGATCGACCGAAATCCCAAGAGGTTTGAGGAAGGTATTTACAATGTTGTCCATTGTCATTTACCATGGTTTTAACAGGTAGTTTCATGGGAAAACGTAGAAACAAATTCTTGCTCAAAACCTTTTCTTTTTTCTGGTTTAGCCAAGAAATTTGGAGTAAATGAGTTTGTGAATCCAAAGGACCATGACAAACCAGTGCAATGCAAGAGGTGAAAAACAGTTCTTTATTCGTATCAGATGTTGCTACATCAATCCACATAGATAGTTAAGTTATATCCAACCTTCAGATTTGATCTTTAAAATCAACAGGTTGTTGCTGAGATGACAAACGGTGGAGTTGATAGGAGCATAGAGTGCACAGGCAATATTAACGCCATGATATCGGCTTTTGAATGTGTTCATGATGTATGTTTTCTGGATTACAGCAGCTACATTTTGATTGCAAATATTGGAGATACAATTTGGCCTAAACAGACGAACGCTTGAGGCGATTTCCATTCGCCTTGCTCCTACGCATGCACTGGGGCGCGATTAGGCATGCCTTTGAAAACACTGGTACCAATCATTGATGACCTGTGTGTGCTAGTTCATCTTTAACACCTGTCTATCTACATTCTACCCTCAGCTGCATCTGCAGTCATGAGCTTATATGTTTTGATCGGTATCACAAGGATGGGGTGTAGCTGTGCTTGTTGGAGTTCCGAACAAGGATGCAGTCTTCATGACTAAGCTGATTAATGTGCTGAATGAAAGGACGCTTAAAGGAACATTTTTTGGGAACTACAAACCTAGGACACACCTTCCCTCTGTTGTGGACATGTACATGAACAAGGTAACATCATTTTCTTCTAAGATTTTCGTTTACTTTATCAGGTGTTCAATTCGTTTGTCATGGATTCTAATGAACTAAGCATTTTTCCTTTTCACTTTCCAACAGGAACGGGACGTAGAGAAGTTCATAACTCATCGAGTTCCTTTCTCCGAGATCAACAAAGCCTTTGATTACATGGTGAAGGGGGAAGGATTGCGATGCATCATTAGCATGGAAGAGTAGCTGCTTGTTAAAGTTTTGAGAGTGTTTGCTAGTATTCTAGCTGATTTATCAGAGAAAGGAGTGAGAGGAATAGAAGGAGAGAAATCTGTAAAAACTGCTCTGCTTACTCTCTAAGTCAGAGAGCAAGGATATGTATATTCTGTTTTCTCTATTCAATCACGCACACACACAAAGCATGAAGTACATGACCGTTAGCCTTAGCTGGATGCACACACATAATATTGCATCTCAACCTTACACTTGTCATTTTCTAAGACAAAGTGAATACACAATGAAATACTAGGCTAATTAACACTGAGCTCAAATTAGCTCAATGCTTATACACTAACACTGCTATCAGTTCATAATTAAACTTCAATAAGTTTCTTTGATGAACAGCTTTTTTCTTTTTTTTTCTTTTTTTTTTTGGAAAAGGTTGAATTCATTCCATTAGAAGGGAGGAATAAAAGGCATGTCATGCGTGGCCTCGTTAAAACCTTCCCAGAGAAAACCACAAGGGAAAAACTCCGGGGTAGGAAAGAGTACCACATATGCCCATAACGTACACAACAGGAAAATTACATTACATCAATGAACAAAACATCTTGTAGGAAATCTGGGGGATCAGTAACCCAGATTTAAGTATGAACGAAACATCTTGATGAACAGCTTTAAGTATTCAACAAAGTATGCACTTTCACACTGCTTAAGCAATATTTTGTGTAACCTGACATAGAAACTATCAGCCTCCATTCAAAGTCAAGTTGGGTTCAATAAGTAAATTATAGAATACACTTTCAATAAGACGAGTTCAAGTACAGTCTCCAATTTTCCATATTTGATAAAACAATATATAAACCAACAGACTTTTTGATAAAACAAAACAGGGTCTCTCTCTCTCTCTCTCTCTCTCTCTCTCTCCAAAGATTTAGTTAATTATGCGATTTCCTAATCAAAATCAAAGCAAACTCATCAAATTTGTGCCAAGTGTAGTCCATCACATTTCCGGTTAATTCATCAAAGTGTTTGTAGAGTGCCTCATTTTCTCTCCCCTCCTAGCTACATGTTGGTGTGGCCAGTCCATCTCTGCCTTCCTCACAATAGAGGGAAAGAGAGAGTCCTGCGGAGGGGTTATTGGAGGCCATTTTTTCTCAACAACCTCTCTAAAATAGACACAACTTTTGTTGCTCTTGAATATAATGGATTCTCAATATCACCTCTTTGGTTGCCAATTGGATTTTTCAATTGGTTTTTAAGTACAAAACTCTAACTCCTGTGCACTCATTACATATATGTACATATATAAACACACACAATGCATTCGAGGTTTAGAACTTTGGTGCACAATGACCATTTCTTAAAGCTCCTAAAAAACCAAAAATTTCGCTTCATCAGCCCCGAACTCTACGACACTTCGGCTACCGCTGGCCGTGTGATCACCAGCAAAGGTATACCAATGCAACATTTCATACTTTTTAAGCTTTTTTTTTTTTTTTTTACTTCTTGAATTGGGAACATTGTAAAATTGGTTCTATTTATTTGCCTCCTTTAGAATTTCTTAATTTTGAAAGATGGGATTTTTTCTCTCCCGTTGTTTGATTTTGCAGCGGCGGTCGCATGGGAAGCAGGAAAGCCATTGGTGATAGAGAAGGTAGAGGTTGCTCCACCCCAGGCTAATGAAGTGAGGGTCAAAATCAAATATACCTCACTTTGTCACACTGATGTCCACTTCTGGGAAGCCAAGGTCGGTTCTATTTTTATCAGAATGCTTTCCATTTCTTTGGGGTTTTTTTCCTTCTTCATTTTTTTCTTTCCCATTTAGCATAAGTTTGAATCTTTTACTTATTTGTTATATGTTTCTTTATGAAACTTCAGGGCCAGACTGGTCTCTTCCCCCGAATATTCGGTCATGAAGCAGCTGGGTACGTTGTTGCTTTTAAGTGAATCTTACATCCTCTGGCTTCAGAATGGACTATTTTTCACAGTATTGGTTCCTTTTCTTTCTTCCTTTTCCCCTCCCTTGGCTTCCATAACCTGGTTTAGTTCATATTACGAATGCAAATGCTGATTTTCATAACAGAGTCGTTGAGAGTGTTGGGGACGGCGTTAAAAACCTCAAGCCTGGGGATCATGTACTTCCAGTTTTCACAGGGGAGTGTGGGGATTGCGTGCATTGCAAGTCTGAGGAAAGCAATATGTGTGACCTGCTGAGAATCAATACAGATAGAGGAGTTATGATTGGTGATGGGAAACAAAGGTTTTCCAAGAATGGGACTCCTATTAATCACTTTCTTGGCACATCTACCTTCAGTGAATATACAGTCATCCATGAAGGCTGCCTTGCCAAGATCGATCCGTCAGCACCGCTAGACAAAGTCTGCATCCTCAGTTGTGGTGTCGCAACAGGTTTAGTGTTACACTCTCAGAGCATAATATTATTGCATATTTGATGATATGTGTAATGGTAAACGTTTTTCTCACCAAAAAATGGAAATAAACATTCAGGATTAGGTGCTACTCTGAAAGTGGCAAAACCAAAGAAGGGATCTTCAGTTGCTGTCTTTGGACTTGGGGCTGTTGGCCTGGCAGTAAGTTTGGGACAAATTTTGTTGACATGTCCTGAATTGTTGTAGTTTGCCATTTATTTCCCATGTGGTATTCATAATTATTTATATGTTTCTTCAGGCTGCTGAAGGTGCAAGAATTTCTGGGGCATCAAGGATTATTGGGGTTGACTTGAATCCCAAGAGGCTTGAGGAAGGTACTTGTAATTTTGTACATTTTCATGAGTTTATCATGGTTTAACATTTACCTGGAAAACATGAGAAACAAATTCTTGCTTGATACTTTTATTTCCCATGGTTTTAAGCCAAGAACTTTGGAGTAAATGAGTTCGTGAACCCAAGGGACCATATCAAGCCAGTGCAACAGGTGAAAAATTGTTCTTTATAGAAAAACCCCTTAAAGATATTAGTTATAACCACTAGTAAATCACCTTTGACACCAACAGATTATTGCTGAGATGACCAACGGTGGAGTCGACAGAAGCATAGAGTGCACCGGCAACATTAATTCGATTATCTCCGCTTTTGAATGTGTTCATGATGTATGTTTTTCAGATTACAGCAGTTACATTTTCATATTTGGTAATAACTTAAGGCTCAAGTTACAGGGTAGGGTTGGTTCTGTTTTGAATCTCTTTTCTGGGTTTTGGATTGAGACAGGGTTGGGGTGTGGCCGTTCTTGTAGGAGTGCCAAGCCCAGATGCAATCTTCAAGACTAACCCCTTCAATTTCCTTGATGAAAGAACCCTTAAGGGAACCTCTTTCGGGAACTACAAACCTCGGACTGACCTTCCCTCTGTTGTGGACATGTATATGAACAAAGTAACCGAATTTTCTTCTAAAAATTCAAATATATTTTCAGGTGTTCAAATCTTCTGCGATTTTAACGAATGCCTTTTGATCACTTTCCGACAGAAACTTGAAGTAGAGAAGTTTATAACTCATCGAGTTCCTTTCTCACAGATCAACAAAGCCTTTGACTACATGTTGAGGGGGGAAGGCTTGCGGTGCATCATTAGCATGGAAGAGTAGGATTAATATCAGATAGAAATAAATAAAAAACTTTAATTATTTTTCTTTGCTGAATAAGTTCAAAAATTCAACAAGGTGTGATTAAAAAAAAAAAAAAATTTCACTCCTTATGATTTTAAACTTGTTTTTTTTAATTGCTTGTTTCTTGAGGGAAAATGCGAGAAAATGGAGGGGTGGAGAGGGGGCTTCGAAGTTTGAAGCTCCATTTTGTTTTAATTTGTCATCGTTACAATTTTCTGTGGAAGCTTGGTAAATAGTCGAACCAAGGCAAGCTAAATCCAAGGATGTACAGAAGGGTCAGTAAGCAAGCAGATCATATTCTTCCACAAATGAGGCAATGGGTAAATTCTCCATGCGCACTACAAGATTACAAGTAACTTAAGATCCACTTTCTGAAATGGATGCCTCACACAGAGTCAGGTTAGCTAGACCTTTCCTAACAGCTTAATTCGGCAAAGCATAGAAATTGGTACTGAAAACTGAATTGACATTCATTTGAAGATTCTAAGCATCAAGACACCAGATATATTTCTTCCATTAATCAGAATTCTAAGCATCACCACAAATGATATGAAAATGAGTGAATGAGCCCTACCAGTGAGGATGTTACTTATACTTCTCCATGATTCTTCTGGCTTCTTCTAGACTGTCCTCCATCCCCTCCTCCTTTGGTGTAGAGGTGGTGCCTCCACCCCCCTTTGGTCCTTCATCCTTATTCAAAGCTATAAATGTAAAGTATACAAGTCCCATCGTAGCCTGTTATCATACAATGCTTAGTTCATTAGAATTACATAATATTTATCTACTTCAAAAATAAGGACTGTCTATACAAGAATAATGCTCTCTTACTGACGAGGAAATTTACTTGTCTACATTGCATCTCATTTCCTTATAGAAATAAATAACGCAGAAAAAGGAGTTGATTTTAGAACACAAACACACAAATGGTAGCACATGCATACTTCATATACATTTTGGAAAAAGCGAAGTCAAAATAACATCATCAATCTACTGTTCTTGCAGGAGGAGAGAAATAGAAATATACCAGCACAAAGAAAACTGTAGACAGTAAAGACTTGAGTACAAAGAGTGAAAGAGCCAATGCAACTACTGTCACAGAAACCCTTGCTATTGATCTTGGCACAGAATCCTAGCACCCAAATGCAAAACACAAACAGAATATCAAAAATCTTCAATTTGTACTAAAAGCAAGAAAAACACCCTGCTTTGAAATTGCACAATCGATAAAAGTTTGAAAGGGTAGACTAAACATAATTTACCGGCACAAGATTGGTTCCTGCCTCAATTCCATCTCTCCCAACCTTCCAAACTGTCTGTACAACTATTTTACACAATTCAAACCAGTAGTCAACACAAATGTAAACATAAAACTCAAGGGTAACTGTTTGCTCTTTTGTATGAGCAGGGCAGCAGCAAAAGTAATTCATGTGAAGCAGAAAGATAGAAACACTGTGAATTGGATGTAAACAACCAATGTCGTCCACATTATAATGTAACTCAAAATCTCAACCAGAAAATTAAAATCTTGTCCTAACACTCTAAAATTCTGACTCAAAATTAGCCTGCATGAAAGGGTCGTACTTGAAAGGACTTCTTGACCTACTTCTCATGCATAAGAAAGACAAATTTAAAATAACAAAAATTGCCCTGAGAAAATCGCACTTGCTGCACATGGCAGCACGTCAGCTAGGTTTCACCCACCAAATGGTAAGTTCCCATGGATAATGGTATGGATGATTAGTCAGTTCTCTCAACTATCCGATTAATGGGTGATCACTCTTTAACGTAAGAAGATTCAAGCTTTTCTAAACGGTTCCATTCTCTAGTTACAGCTTCACTGCTTCTACAAAAGCGCCTTTACCTTTCATGCCTGATTGAAATCTTTACAATAGCTTTTTATTTTTAGAGGCCAATCATTTACAATTTCATTCTACTAACCACTAATCACCGGAGTTCCAAAGCACTGAATTGAAATCCACAATCAATGTTAAAAATCGCTAGGCGGTAGGCGGGCGCCTAAGCGTTTTTTTTTTTTTTAATTTGTAATTATTTTGTATTAATTGCGGCCTGGTGGTGGTCGTCCCGGGTGGAGGCCTGGTGGTGGTGGTCTGTCGTGAGAGAGAGAGAGAGAGAGAGAGAGAGAGAGAGAGAGAGGCAGCGTTAAACTCGGGGAAAAAAAATATATTTTTAAAAGGAACCGACCCGCCCAGGCCGCCTAACTCCCGCCTAGCCGCCTAGCCCCGCCTAGGCGGATTTTTCGAACACTCGACAATTTAACGTTAAAAATTGTCATAATCTAACAGAAATTAGCATGCTTTCGACAGATATTCACCAATACAATGCTATTCAGTTGCAAAAATACCTTTTATCCAAATCCAAAAACCAAAAATATAAAAACACGATTCATAAAATAGCAAATTCGACGAACCCATTAAACAACAATGTTCAGGGATCATAAATACCAAACAGAAGAAGAAGAAGAAGAAGAAACGCAGGGAAGTGCAGCTAGCTAACCTTTTAAGAAATTGGACTGTGCAGCGAACACAACAGGAACAGAGCGATACCTCCGAGTCCTCTGCCTCTTATTAATTTGAAGAGCTGAGACCAAAGACTGCTTCTTTAACCTTAAAAATGAATTAGAAGAGAAGAATTGAGAGTGAGAGAAAGCTAGGGTTTGATTCTTGTAACATCTTGGAGAGTGTGGAATTATGCAGCAGAGGCTCTGCAACATAACTGAGCCAGCCATCAATATCTTTCTCCAATTTGATTACTTCACGCAGACTAATTGAGAGCTTGAACCGCCATTTTAGCTTTTACACAGAAAAAAACAAGAGAGACTCTCTCTCTCTCTCCCAGCCTCACAAGCAGCTATCGCTAAATGCTAAGCCCAAATTGAATTTGGATCCTCTCGACTGTAAATACGAAGAGCCCCATAGAGTTATGGACCGCGAGTTTTCGTTCTTCTGGTTTTTGATGGTCTAGTAATTGGGCTTGAGTTTTAAGGGCCTCCTGGGCTATTTTCATGGAGTCCAAATCATAATTTGAAGCTATGGAGATTGATTTATTTTTTGTCTGTACAAGTTTAGTACGAGGAGAGGGACTCAAACTCAGGTACAGTGGAACAAGCTCGTTGTCTTGGCCAATTGTTCTAATTGATCCATTGATGAGAAGAAGCTTGTTGCATAGGTTTGCGAAGGTTTTGTCAACACTGAAACGTGGATAGATTCCTTAGTGGGAGTTTCCCAAAACCATGCCTTAGAACTTCGGCCCATGGCCAACATTGTTCTCTGGCCTGTGCTATATATAATTATAACTTTTCTTTCTTGTTTCCACATTAGTAAGTTGTGGTATTTATTTTATTTTTAAATTGACTTGTTAGAACATTTAACAAAATTTAATATATTTATAAAAAAAATTAAACTATCATAATGTGAATTAGGTCAATTGGATGAGATAGTGTATTGTCTTTTGTAGGCAATAATACTTTATATTCTTTTAAAATGTATTGACTCACTAACCAGTTAACGCTTGACTAAATTACAATACTTTAGAGCATCCAAAATGGGCTCCTTAAACCACCTCATTCGACAAATTTTAGAGAGGAATTATAAAAGTACAACTCCAACTATACTCCCTATCCGTCTCCTATAATGGGGAGACCTCTAGAAGCTATTAAATATGAGGAGAGAGAAAGGACTCCTAATGGCTTCCTATAATTTAATGCTGCTTTATTTAATGAGTATTTCAAACCTTTATTTAATGCTAACTTTTTTAAAAAAAAAATAGAGATGGACTAATGAAAAAAGAGTTATAGCATTTATGAATCCCTAAACTAGAGAACACAATTGAAGTTTAAATTTTATAGAGAGCTCCTAAAATAACTTTTATATGTTTTTAGCTCAAATTTAACTAAAAAATAAAGGGCATAATTATAGATGCTCTTATATTATTATAAGTTACCAACAAGGCTGCATCTCTAGCTTATCAACATATGAAGAGCTTCTGACCTTAGTAGTCGACATAGTTTCCCACTCTATGGTTTTCTTATTTTGATAATGGTGTACTAAATTACAAATTAATAAGCCTACAAACAAAAAAGAAAGAAAAAAAGAAAAAGAAAAAAAGAAGTGCAATGATATGCCTTGCATTCAGAGATGAATTTGTCATAGAACTTAGAAAGAGTAACTGATGCCTATCTTGTTAACTGTGTCACATGGAATTCCTTTGTGTTATATTACATATAATAGTAATTCTTGCCATTGCTGCCTGTTTTTGTCTTCGGGAAGGGAAAAATCTCAAATGAGAAGAATTTGGCATGGCCAGAGAGATAGTTGACAGACATAATTAACAAATGCCTCTCCTTATTTTAACACTCAATTACACCACCTTCCTCTTCACTCTATAGCCAACAACAGCTAGCTATAATGAAAATTTTGAAACCAAATCTGTAGCTCTCTCTCTCTCTCTCTCTCTCTCTCTCTCTCTCTCTCTCTCTCTCTGTGTAGTCAAAAAAGCAAAGAGAGAATCAAAGATAATGTGGCAAATGGCCTTCATAAGAGGGGCTCTTTTATCAAAACCAAAAACAGCCCATTTCACTGAACCCATTGAGGAAAACAATGCAAGACACATGGTGTAGCAAACAGCCCTATTCAATTCAAAAATATGTAGCAAAGAAACAGAACCCCGAGGTGAAGGTGGTGGAGCTGGTGTGCCTGCTTTCTTTATTCTTTTAAAACCTCTCTGTCTTCATCTCTCTATCCTTTTCTTGCTTGACTGCGAAGGATGTATTAATTATAGAAAACCAGTAGAGTTTAAGAAAAGAATCAAGAAAAGAGAGGGAGAGAGAGACCCAATGCAAAACCAAGTAGAGTGTGGTTAGTGTTTTGAGGCAGTTTGGCAATGCCAATGCTGCTGATCAGGAAGTCTTGTATCTCCCACAACCACCACCAAATGCCGAGGAAACTCTTCCCAACTCACCTCCACCTCCACCACTTCCTCTCTCACTATTCTCTCCTGCTCTTCTTCCTCCTCACACTTCTAACTTGTTCTGCTTCTGCTGCAAATGTTGAGGTTCTTACTCTACATTCATGGCTTCAAAGCTCTCCCTCCCCCTCACCCTCTTCTTCATCAGATTTCTCCAACTGGAACCCTTCAGACCAAAACCCTTGCAGCTGGTCCTACATAACTTGCTCTCCCCAAAATTTTGTCACTGAAATAAATATCCAGTCTGTTGAGCTAGCCCTTCCCTTCCCTTCAAATCTCTCCTCCCTTGCCTTCCTCCAAAGGCTCATCATTTCTGGTGCCAACCTCACTGGAACAGTGTCACTTGATATTGGTCATTGTAATGCACTTACTGTGATTGATGTTAGCTCAAACAGTCTTGTGGGTTCTATTCCTTCAAGCATTGGAAAGCTCCAAAATCTTCAGGACTTGATTTTGAACTCTAACCAGCTCACTGGGCAGATACCAAAAGAGCTCGGTGGTTGCATCAGCCTGAAGAATCTCCTTGTATTTGATAACTATCTCAGTGGGAGTGTTCCTGCTGAGCTTGGCAAACTATTAAACGTGGAAGTTATTCGTGCCGGTGGCAACAAAGACATTTCAGGAAAAATCCCGGATGAGCTTGGAAACTGCAAGAATTTGCAGGTGCTTGGTCTTGCTGATACTAAAATTTCCGGTTCCATCCCTGCATCATTGGGTAAACTAAGCATGCTTCAGACGCTTTCGGTTTATACTACCATGATATCCGGTGAGATTCCACCGGATATTGGCAACTGTTCTGAGCTTGTCAATCTATTTTTGTATGAGAATGACCTCTCTGGTTCACTGCCACCAGAGTTGGGTAAGCTTCAGAAGCTGGAGAAGATATTGCTGTGGCAGAACAATCTTGTTGGCAACATTCCTGAGGAAATTGGGAACTGCAGAAGCTTGAAGACTATAGATCTCTCTTTGAATTCTGTCTCTGGAAGCATACCCCAATCTTTTGGAAACCTCTCAAATCTTGAAGATCTTATGCTTAGTAACAATAACATTTCTGGTTCAATCCCATCAGTTCTTTCCAGTGCTACAAAACTCTTGCAGTTGCAGCTTGATACTAATCAGATATCAGGCTTAATCCCAACTGAGCTGGGAATGTTGACAGAGCTAAGAGTCTTTTTCGCTTGGCAGAACAAACTTGAAGGTAGCATTCCATCAGAATTGGCTGGTTGTAAGAGCCTCCAAGCTATTGATCTCTCACACAATGCCCTCACTGGTAGCTTACCTCCTGGCCTGTTTCAGCTGCAAAATTTAACGAAGCTTCTCTTGATTTCGAATGAAATTTCGGGGTCCATACCTGCAGTGATTGGAAACTGTAGTTCTCTTATCCGGCTCCGCCTCGTAAACAATAGAATCAGTGGAGAGATTCCAAAAGAAATTGGGCTCCTTGACAATCTTAGTTTCCTTGACCTGTCTGAAAACAATCTTGTTGGTCTAGTGCCAGATGAAATTGGAAAATGCAGTGCATTACAGCTGCTGAACTTAAGTAACAACAGCCTTGGAGGTACTTTGCCTAGCCTTTTTTCTTCTCTCACTAGGCTTGAGGTATTGGATGCCTCTGT
This sequence comes from Prunus persica, assembly GCF_000346465.2. Taxonomy (NCBI): domain Eukaryota; kingdom Viridiplantae; phylum Streptophyta; class Magnoliopsida; order Rosales; family Rosaceae; genus Prunus; species Prunus persica. The sequence continues at coordinate 19,379,285 of NC_034016.1, forward strand.
GAATCGATTTGTGGGTCAGATTCCTGAGAGTTATGGTAGGCTTGCTTCACTTAACAGGCTCATCCTCAGCAAGAACTCACTCTCGGGACCAATCCCCTCTTCGCTTGGTCGCTGTTCTAGCCTTCAGCTACTTGATCTTAGCAGCAACAAGCTCACTGGCACAATCCCGGAGGACCTGTTTGAAATTGAAGCTCTTGACATTGCTTTAAACCTGAGTTTCAATGCCTTGTCTGGGATAATCCCACCACAGGTTTCTGCTCTTAATAAGCTATCCATACTAGACCTCTCACACAACAAGCTTGAAGGTGACTTGTTGGCACTATCCGGGCTCGAAAATCTTGTTTCTTTGAACATCTCATACAACAATTTCACCGGCTATCTTCCTGATGAAAAGCTGTTTCGGCAGTTGTCAGCAACGGACCTGGCAGGAAACGAAGGACTGTGCTCTAGAGGTCATGACTTTTGCTTCCTCAGCAATGGTACAACAATGAGCATGCCAAAAAGTGGCGGTTTCAGGAGGTCATGGAGGCTTAAGTTGGCCATTGGCTTGCTGACAACCTTGACCGTTGCCTTGACAATTTTTGGGGCTGTTGCAGTGTATCGAACACGAAAGATGATGGGAGAGGACAATGATTCCGAGATGGGAGGAGACTCTTGGCCTTGGCAGTTTACTCCATTCCAGAAGGTAAATTTCACGGTTGACCAAGTCCTGAAATGTCTGGTGGAAACCAATGTGATAGGAAAGGGATGTTCAGGAATTGTTTACCGGGCAGAAATGGAAACCGAAGACATTGCTGTAAAGAAGCTATGGCCAACAACAATAGCTACACGATACAATTGTCAAAATGACAGGTTCGGGATCAATGCAGAAGTTCGTGATTCCTTTTCTGCTGAGGTGAAGACCCTTGGCTCAATTCGCCACAAGAACATTGTTAGGTTCTTGGGTTGCTGTTGGAATCGAAACACAAGGTTGCTAATGTATGAGTACATGCCAAATGGGAGCTTGGGTGGCCTACTTCATGAAAGAAGTGGTAACTGCTTGGAATGGGACCTGAGATACAGGATAGTACTGGGAGCGGCACAGGGCCTGGCTTATTTGCACCATGACTGTGTTCCTCCAATTGTTCACAGGGACATCAAGGCCAACAACATCCTCATTGGTCCAGACTTTGACCCCTGCATTGCTGATTTCGGGCTTGCCAAGCTTGTCGATGAAGGAGACTTCGCTCGATCCTCCAACACCGTTGCTGGTTCTTATGGCTATATTGCTCCTGGTTAGTACAAATTCTTATGGCTACGTTATAAATTTCAATTAGTATGTATATAAACAAAAAGTGGCCATAAACTGCATCATGAATAACTTGACATTTGACTTAGTTTGACTGCTGGTTATGAAGTTTGACCACTTCAAACGACATTCCAGTGCTCCACATTTTCTTGGATTTGATTTACAGAATACGGATACATGATGAAGATAACAGAGAAAAGTGATGTGTACAGCTATGGTGTAGTTGTGCTAGAAGTGCTAACAGGGAAGCAACCAATTGATCCAACCATACCAGATGGCCTGCACATTGTGGATTGGGTAAGGCAGAGGAGAGGGGGAGTTGAAGTTCTGGATGCAAGCCTACGGGCCCGGCCTGAATCCGAAATCGAAGAAATGTTGCAGACACTAGGTGTGGCTTTGCTCTGCATAAACTCAACCCCAGATGACAGGCCAACCATGAAAGATGTAGCAGCAATGCTCAAAGAAATAAGGCAGGAGAGAGAAGAGTGCATGAAAGCTAACATGCTTCTCAATGGTTCTGCTGAAAATGAAGGGCGAGAAAATATCAGTTGCAGTGTAGGAACCTCATCAGCCATGGTGGTGCAGCATTCTTCTTACCCTTCAAGTCACAGCACAAGCTTCTCTGCATCCTCATTGATATACACTTCTCCCCCTAATGTCAAAAACAACAGTTAACTGATCAAATAAGAAGTTATTTCAGACTTCAGCTTAGAAATTTGTTTTCTGCTTGAGTTTTTGTTTCAAATTAGGCTCAGGTTTTTCTTTGTGTAAAATTGAGGAGAAGTTTTAATAATCAGAAGCAGCGAAAGTCACTTCTTGGTTTTTATGTAGAGGTGATCCCTGTCTTGGTTGACATTTGACTTAGTTTGACTGCTGGTTATGAAGTTTGACCACTTCAAACGACATTCCAGTGTATGTCGTTTGGCCACGTAGTGTCATATGGATTATGGGCCATATCAAACAAGAAATATGTGTGGACTGGACTATAGGGAATGTAGCGAAATTCGATGGTGAGAACAACATATATGACCGCTCATGTGAACATTTATATTAGTCACAAGATCATTTCATTAAATTTAAATGAAGTTACTATATAAGATCATTTTAAGTGAAATTACTATTCAGATTATTCCTATAACTAATATAAAGATCCATCTCTCACCATAAAACGACTGAGAGAATGTAATTAGTTGAGCTACTGCTGAAAGCAGACCATACATTGTAGAACTTTCTAAATTTCCAGAAGAAGAAAAAAAGGGAACTTTTTACCAAGAAAAAGTTACAAGATGGTCAATTAAATGGTTTACAAGCAATTGGGAAGGGAAATTTACACAAATATGCATTGAGTGTCCAGAAAGTGGAAGTGAAAGAGCTCGACGACTTCAGCTATACCCCACTAAAGTCAATTAAATGGTTTTAAATTTTAAAGAAAAGATGGAAAATTTTCCCATTACATATTCTAAAGACCTTTCGAAAACTTTAAGAAATGGCAAATATTATACAATAATTGCATGTAACACAAACATTTCAATATGATCAAATATCAGGCCATCAATTTATAATTAATTTAACCACATGCAGCAATGCAAACATGATTTTGAAATTTTTTTAGTACATACATACATATACATAATGAATGAGCGAGCATTATACATCCCTTCTCATATACATGATTTACGAATTAAGTTCTACAAAATACAACATCAATAATTAACAAAACACAACACCCACTAATTAACACTTAATTGGGGTCACATTTTGACACTGCAACCCCAAAACACACACACACACATATATATATATATATATAATCATACACTATTTTGAACCCTCTATACGTCAGATGGTTTTTTTTTTTCATCTCTAAAACCAAAAGCCCTGCCATACCGACTGAACCAACCTGCGCAAAAAAGCTTGAATATTTTCAAAACGCAGTGTGATCGCTTTTGGAGACAGTAATCTACATTGACTTTGACTGGAGAGAAAATCGACCAATTAACGATGAGGAGGAGCTTCAACAATCCCCCAGGCTATTCTTTACCGTCCATCTGCCCATCCATTTTCGAGCATGGAAGAGAGAGAAAAACAAAGTAGGAAGATGTGGCCTTCTGTTTCGATTTCGTTTGCTTGCTTTGCTTGTCTCTCACTTTACTGTTTCTTGTGTGTGGCTGAGGCTGAGGCTGAGGAAGGTGACGAACCATTAGTGCCAGCTGGAGTGCTTGCATGCTGGTTCCTTTGCGACTTTCCCGGCCTTTTGTTGCCCTCTGATTTTGCCCCGGCGTGCCGTACCTTCACTCCTCGTATCATCTGTATATTAATGTATAAATACACATAAAAAATTAACATTATACGAAAAATTAGTCACTAACTAATTCGTAGATTAGTGTTTGATTAGGATAATACTAATAAACATACATATTTGTTACATTTCACGTCTGAGTAGATGACTATGAAGTCCCCTTCTTGGAGTCCATTGGCTCTCACAAAATCTCCTTCAACCACATAATAATAAATCCATGACAAGTTCAGAAAACAAAACAACAATTCATGACAAATTAAGAGCAAGAAAATTGCGCTATGTGCACCTGTGTTTTCTAGGAGATACATCCTGCTTTTATTGTTGGGCCAGTACCTGAAACTCCACATATAGATAGAAAAAGAGGAGCAAAATAATTACTTACAATTTCTCGGACGACCGTATCGAAAACAATTAATTAACATTGATAAACAAAAAATTTGTATTGAAAAATGAACATGGCATGAACATTAATAGACTCAATATTTGTAGAATACCTGTAGCGCATGTTCCACACGTGAGAAGTCCCAATGTCTTCCATTGGGATGGAAATCCCATCTCTTGCCTCCAGTTCTGGAAGATGGGTTTCTGCTTCCTTCTAATTAATCATTAATTAACAACACCACCAACAATTGCAATTAACAAAATGAGTATAACCAATTTCAATTAAGTAAGTGAAGAGTCAGTTCAAATGATGATTAAGGAAATTAATGACGCACTTTTGGTAACACAATCCTTCCAAGACTACCCACATCGCTCTGCTTCAACACCTTCTGCAGAAGAAACTTCAAATTCTTCTCAGATTTCCATCCCTAAAAAAGAAAAAAAAAAACAATGGCAAGCAAGTATTAATTAGTTGATCAAAATTGTTTTCTATATCATCCCCAATCAATTAATATTGTACCAATTAAGAATGTTGAGCATAACTGCACCAAATTACACAACCCACCTGGCGCCTCTCCTGCCTTTCCTGTGCAGCACTACTACGCCCCTGATTGTAATTCTGTGCTTGAGTACTAGCCGGCCGATCCATCTGCTGCAAGGGAGGAGGCGGTGCAGCCTCTTGTGTAATGCTAGGCATCATGGCCGGGGATTGGGACGGGGCCGCAGTAGCAGTGGGCCAGTAAAACCAGTTGCCCGGATTGGCTTGTAGTGGCACAGTATTAGTGCAATTCAGATCGGCTGCGTTCCCAACAAGCCTTGTGTGCTGCTGATGAAGGAGATGATCCGGCATTTGAGCATTAAGGTGCTGCTGCTGCTGATGTCCATGCCTATGGTGTGACACAAGCCGTCTCTGCCTCGCCATCCTCTTCTTCCTCGCCTCTTTCGTAGCTGAAGACCCTAACCTCATCAATTGATGCTCACCATTCAATGGAAAATATTGGTAAGGCTGGTATTGACTTCCATACCCGGCAAAAGCCTGGGGATGATGCTGTGGAGGAGGGGCTAGGTGAATGTTATTGTCCGGGAACGACCCGTAATGGGCCGTTCCCATGCCGAACGGAGACGACGGCCAGGTAGGTTGCCCAGAGTCAATCATGTGATGATATTCCGGTGATGGTTGGTATGGACCTGGCCCGTTAACATACTGGTCAGGCGCTATGTACCCCATCATGGAAGGGTAAGCTGCCGGAGGCGGAGTGGGGACAAGGATTCCCCCGGCCTGATCATAGGCTGCATGTGGCGGCGGTGCCATCCAAGGAGTTTGGGTGAAACTACAAGAAGGGTTTGATTCAAGAACTCTAGGGCTTGTGTTAGGGTTAGGGTTTTGAAAAGGGTCTTGGGCAACAATATCGGCGTCTTTGGTGGTAAGACTATTACTGCGCCTCTTTTGGAGATGGTTGGTCTGAACCCACTCAAGCACAAGTTTAAGCAACTGCTTCATGGCCTCTTTACCTCCCCCCAACCGCCTGGCCGCGCACTCGATTGTCGACTTCTTGATCTTCACACTTCTCAAGTCTTCAGCGGAGACCGTCTCTCTGTTTGACCTCAGCCACTCCAAGAACACCATGGCCATGTCGTCCGGCTCCTTGTTCTCATTCTGATCATCCTCCTTGTTATTCTCCTCATCACGAACTGCAACTTCCTGTTCTTGTTGTTGTTGAGGAATAATTGCAGTGGCTTCATTAGGGTCTTGTAATTGGTGGGGCGCTAGTAATTGCTGGTGGTCGTCATCTTGTTGAAACTGCTCCATTAAAAGGCTGTCACTTTGGAAAATGGAGGAGGGGTCAAAAAACTCATTGGACTCGAACAGATCCATGTACCCAAAAGTCTCCATCGCACCCATGCAATCCATGGCTCCGCCTTCCCTGCTGAGATCCGACGGCTGAGAGATCTCCATCGAGGCGGTGGAGGACAAGGCATGCGCATCAACCGCCTGATCATCACCCTGTGAGTACTGGTGGAGGTGGTTGTAACTGTTATGGTGGTGCCTTCTCTCCCCATCTTCCTCCGCGTCCGATCTCAAGATGGCCCAGGAGGCCGCGGAGGAGGACGAGGAGACCGAAGACGAGGTGGACGATGAAGTGGCCGACTTGACCGGTGCAGGGGTTGAAGATGAGGAGGAAGAAGATGACATGCATGGGAAGTCAGGGAGAGGAGGGAAGTGGTCATTGTAGAAAATGGAAGGGTCATTGACATCAGCAAGGAGAGCAGTTTCTTGGTCATTGTCATCAAGCCACATCTCACTTGGGTCCACACCCAAATTATCCTCCTGATCTTCCAGTTCCTCCATGGCACCACCACCACCAAACCCATCTGAGATTGGAATATTTGCATCTTTCATGTGGTGATGATGAAGATCTCCTGCATGCAGATCTTGATGATGATGAACTTGAACTTGCTTCCCCTTCATTTTTTTTACTCAAATAACTGATCTTTTTTTCCCTTTCTGTTGGTATCAGATATTTTTGTGAAAGAGATAGTGGAGAGAGAGAGAAGGGTTTAAGTTATTTTCTGCTTCTGTGTACGGATAAGTGCAAAGAGATAGAGAGAAAGAAGATTGTATTGGATTATGGAAGCAAAAGAGTGAAAGGGCCCGCTTTTGGTATCAAACCCTCACACAGAAGCAACATAAAGAAGCAACATAAAGCATCTGATACTCTCTGCGCTATCAACAACACCATCAAAGATAACCACACAAATAATAATAATATCAAAACAACAATTTTATTATTATATAAAATAAAAAAAACCTATTTTAAGTCATCTCACCACCACAGAAGGCGACGTCACTGCTCTCTAACCCATGAATCTGTTGATATTTAACTGGGTCATTATCTCAGAACATCGACCTCTCCAAACACTAAATCTCTGCGCTAAGACCGAGATTAACAGAAAACCAGAGAGGAGATTACCAAAACCACCGACTCTTTCTGCAAAAGTCCGGCGAGGGCAAGACAAACAGAGCAGGAGCCTCTCCAAGAATGAGAGCACGCACGCTTAAATGGAGGGAAAAAGCTCAACAGCCCCCATGTGTGTTCTGGTTTGTTCTGGGAGGTTTCATTGTATTTGCACCCACTTCTGTTTATTTCTTTTTCTCTCTTTTTATTTTTTTTGGGTTTTTTTTATTTTTTATAGATAAGTTCAAATGGTTTTTTCCTCGGGTTTTATTTTATTTTTCTGAGAGTAGTGGGGTTTTAATCCGAATCTCATCCCTCATTAAGTAAGAGAGAGATAGGAAGAGAAAAGAATCCAAAGAGATGGAGAGGCAGTTTTAGAGAGAGTGCAATAAAGGAGACGGATTAAAAGAAACAAGAAAACAAAACCGCGTGCCGCTACTTTCTTAGCCCTCACTCCGGATTTTGTGCCACCCGCCATACGTTCCCACCTGAATGGTACCACCATGCGGTGCCTCAGCCTTTACCCTTACTATTTACAACTTCATCATTAACCCACATTTCACATTAACAGCCTCTAATTAGGGTTTTCTTCAACATACTTTTGCTAATTAAAAAAAGAAAAAAAATTAATCAATCCAAGCGATAGTCCAAATTACCCTAATAGCACATTTACTAATCCGTAATCGGGTTAGGATGAATTGAACTGAGGAGTTGGAATCCGAATTCTCATTAAAGTTGTTTATTAAATTATCATGAATTGGAAATGAAAGTAGTTTTATTGCCAAAATACACTTATTCTAAATAAATTATTAGGTAAAAGTGAATGGCAAATTTGGAATTTTAAAATTTTTGTGAGGATATAATGAGTAAAAAAGATGGATTCCGGACTAGTTCTCCATAAATTAGAATACCACATCCCACTCAAGAGTTCAATTACTTCTAAATTTGTTTTATGTGGGCTGCGCTTGCTTATTCATTCTTTTATGTGTAGTAAACACATGAATAATTAGTAATATGAATTCAACTACTTATTTTGATTCTCATTATTGATTAGTAAACATACCATAAATTGATCTAATTTATGGTGAGAGGATTCGAACTTTTTTTTTTTTGTTGATCTAATACTCAAACCTCTTATTCAGCATCTTGAAGGACTCGTACTCAGACTAATAATACATCTTCATCGTGCAACGGCAAAAACGACAGATGTGGATTGCAGTCGAAAACTAGAATACAAAACATAGCAAACTCCTATAGAGTTCCTGAGAATTAAAATAAAAATTATAGCAAACTCATAATACTTAAAACAAACAGAAACATCGCTCCACATCCTCTTCGGAACTGAAGAAATCCATAATGCCATACCGGCTAACCTTAGTGTCGCACCGGCTAAACCCCAACCCACACAAATAGGTAACTTTCATTGAATTGGAGCAAAAACCATGTATATGTGGGCCAAAAGTGGCAACTAAATCATGGCAACAATGGTGTTTCGAGGTGTCTAATTCCACATCACATACAAATCAACATAGCAACCGTTACTACCTCTACCAACATCGACGCCACCACCTCTGCCAGGATATATAACACTACCGATAACTCTTATTATAGCCAAGTAAAAAACACTCAAACCAAAAAAACCTACAATCAAACCTGCAGCCAGAAACAACAAAAACAAAACCGAGATCCACAGGAAAAGAAAGGGAAGGAAAGAAAAGGAAAACAAAAAAAAAGGATATAGAAAAAGAGGGGGGTTGAGAGGGAAGAGAGAGACTGACGTCTTCATATAACCAAAGTGATCAAAACAGTTGCATAAAGCACGTAATAAATTCATTTTAGGGAGAATGGAATGGTCAAAATTCTTTGATATTTTTTTCTCTATGTTTCCTCCATAAACTGTAGAGAGAGAGAGAGAGAGAATGGACCCAATGGGTTTGTTTTCGATTTTGTAATTTCTATTGGTTAGAGTTAGAATGATAATTGATGTTGAGTTTAAGAAATTTAAACAACATAAAAAAAGAAGAAGTTGATAATTGACATAACAAGGTTTGTCTTGATTCGTGAGTGAAGCGGCAGGGATTACCATTTGCTACTACGTGTCCATGCACTTCTGACGTATCCCTTTTCTTTTTTTTTCCCTCTCCCCCCTTCTGCACTGCCAATAATCACGCTCGTTCTTTCAACTCACCATGTCTTTAACCTATTTCTAACGTCATTCTCTGGCTCCAGTTAGATTCACACCTAAACAACCCAAGCAATCATGACAGACCAATCGAGTATCACCACGCATTCCTAATAAACCGTAGCGGTCACATGACCTGTTTTAGTTTTCGTATATGGCTGCTTCTTATTAGTTTTTAGGATGAGAGAGTTGATGACATTCGTCACAACTTTAATGGGCTTCTTGTTTCCGTACATCACAGTCGCTTTGGCTTTGCTCTATTACGACTTTTTGTTTGTGGGCACTCATGTGGATTTCGGTGAAGTTGCCCCACATTTGAGCTTTTTTTCTTCTTTTTTTCATATTAAAAAAGCAGTTTATCCTAAAAATTTAAGACTCAATTAACACGATGGTTTAATAACCCTAATAAATTTAAGATATGTTCCTCTTTTAATTGTTCACACGCTTAAATGACAAATGATAATCATGTCGCGATGATGCTGTAATTCAATGAATAGATAATATATTTCATCTTTTACTCTTATAATAATTACAAATGATGCTTTTGGCAACCAAACAAAACATAATTTTCACTAAAAAGAAAGATAATTGAAAATGATACTTATGTTTAAATGACACATTAAGTATGATAAAAAACGGTAAATTTTATTTTTCATCTTTTACCTTTATGATAGGTGACATATAATCACGAGAAAAATCAAATCTTAATGGTAAATTAATTACGAAAAAAATCCGTAAAATTGTATCTTTCATTTTTTACTTTTATGACAATAATAGGTTGCACTCATGTAGCGAGGAAACCAAATCTCAATGGCAAATTAATTATGATCAAAATTCATAAACTTTTATCTTTCATTACGACAATGACATATGATACTTATGCCATAAAGAAACTAAACCTCAACACATTAATTGTGATAAAAACTCATAAAATTTTATTTTTCATCTTTTACGACATAAGACACTTACGTTGCGAGGAAACCAACCTCAATGACACATTAATTGGGGAACAAATCGTAATTTTTTTATATATATTTCATCTTTTATTTTTACGACAAAGACAAATGACACTCATGACGCAAGGAAACAAAACCTAAATACACTTTAATTATGATCAAAACTCGTGAAGTTCTATCTTTCATATTTTGCTTTCAAACCGATGACAAATGCCAATTAAATCGTGAGGATATGATTACTCAGTCAAACATCAAATATGATGAACCCACAGATAATATATTTCATCTTTCTTTTACGACAATCACAAATGAGTGCATTTTTGCTTACCATTTTAACCCCAAGTGTATCTTCATCATCCTTCTCAACACACGTCCATTAGTATATTCATAGTTCCACAAATACAAAGCAAATAGTTAATTATGGTTATACCCATAAATACATATCAAGTATTGAGAATAATATTTTGAGTTAAAATAGTAAGCAAAAGTATTTCCATTACAAATGACCCTCGTATTGTGAGGAGAGTAAAACTCAATGGTACATTACTTATGATAAAATCTTTAAACACCTTAATTTTGATAAAATTCTTGATGGAATATGAATGCTACAACATATGTACGCGTATAAGTGCAAAGCGATTGGGAGAGAGAGACTGTATTGAATTAAGGAAGCAAAAGAGTAAAAGGACCCGCCCTCAGACAGAAGCAACATAAAGCATCTGATACTCTCTGCTCTATCAACAACACCATCCAAGATAACCAGACAAATAATAATAATAATAATAATAATATCAAAATAACAAGTTTTTTATAATAAAAAAACCTATTTTAAGTCAGTTGATTTTTTGGTTCATGTTTTTTTGTCTGAGAGTAGTGTGATTTTAATTTGAATCTCAACCCACAATCCAAACACATAGTAAGAAAGACAGAGAGAGGGAGAGGAAGAAAAAGAATAAAAAAGAATCACTCCGGATTTTGTGCCACCCGCCATTGTTCCCACCTGAATAGTGCCGCCATGCGATGCCTCAGGCTTAACCAATTTTATTCACAACATCATCATTAACCCACATTTTACATAAACCGTCTGTAATTATGGTCGTTCGTTTGAGACTCAAACTTCAGTGTAAAAAGACGAGCTCATTGTTCTTATCAACGAATCTAACTCACACTTGCATATAACCAAAGTGATAAATTGCATAAGCATGTAATAAGTTCATTTTAGTGAAAATTATGAAATGGTTAAATCTCTCTTTAATATTTTATTCTCCCTATTTCTTTATGTTTTCTCTATAAAATGTAGACAGAGAAAATGAACTGACTGGTTTGTAATTTGTTATTTTCGATTTGATAATTGACTTTGAGTCCAAGAAATTTAAACAATAAATAAATAATAAATAAAAATAAAAAGGAAAAAAAGGGGGTTGATAATTGACATAACAAGGTTTGTCTGGATTCGTGGGTGAAGCGGCGGGCGTAACCCTTGTTTCTCTTTCTCTCTCCTTCTGCATCTGCCAATCAAGCTGGTCCGTTTCAACTCACTTGGTCGTTTCCAATATCTGACGTCGTTCTCTAACACCAGTTTACATTCACACCTAAACAGCTCAACCATTCATGACAGACCAATCGAGCACCACCACGTATTTGTAATAAGTCCTAGTGGTCATGAGACCCGTTTCAGTTTTAGTAGATGGTTGCTTCCTATTGGCTTTTGGGATGGGAGAGTTCATGCCATTTGTCACTGCTTTAATAGGCTTTCTCTACTTCCGTACATCACAGTCGCTTTGGATTTGTTCTATTACGACTTTTTGCTTGTGAGCTCCCATGTGGATATGGGTGATGTTATCCAACCTTTGAACCTTTTTTTCTTTTTAATTTCTTTTAAAGGTTAATGTGGAAAATTTAAAACTCAGTTGGTACTAGTATCGTTTAATAAATTTGAAATTTATGAAGACACTCATGCTTCGAGGAAATTCATTCTCAATGACACATTAAATATGATTAAAATTCATAAATTTATCTTTCATATTTTACTTTTACAACAATGCCTGATGACTCCCATATCGCGAGATTATCAAATCTCAATATAACAATAATTACGATTAAAATCCGTAAACTTTTATCTTTCATCTTTTACTTTTACGACAATGACACGTGACATTTATCCCACGAAGAAACCAAACCTTAATGACACATTAGTTATGATCAAAAGCCATAATATTTTATCCTTCATCTTTTACCTTTACGACAAAAACAAATGACATTCATACTTTGAAGAAACCAAACCACAATGAAACATTAGTTGTGATCAAATTTCGTAAAATTTACCTTTTATCTCTTACTTTTACAACAATGACATATGACAATCATCTCTTACTTTTATAACACATTGATTGTTATAAAACCCATAAAACTTCATCTTTCATTACTTTTACAACAATGAAATATGAATCCTCCATGTCCAATGCAAATACACAAGTTAATCGAATATGAATGCTACACCATATGTCTGAGATAATATAGGAATGAGGTTGCTGTATTGAACAATGTAACTTCAAACAAGCAACACTGAAAACCATACATAAAACTATATTAAAAAAACCCCAAAAAAATCGTGAATCCAAATTAAAATAAAATAGTATCATTTTTGTAATTTCCTTCTTCCTTATAATCTTGTCATCCATTCATTTTATATCTGGTCCTTTTTAAATTTGTCACCACCGCCGCTGACTACGAAAACCAAGCTATTATTTTATATCTGAAACCTACATGAGACGAATGTTATCCTCTGCAACTGTGATGTCAAACATTGCGTCCCCGTCTATGAAATCAACTCTTATTGGTCAAAGATTCAATTGCAAAGACTTTCATGCCCCTCAAAGAATCACACATACGTACGTTTCACAAGCACCCAGCTGCTGCCAGCTGAAATGCATAACTTGTATAACCAATGATGGTTCATTCTTCTCAGGCTGACTGAGAGAACATATGTGTGAGCTTTCAAATTTTAATGTTATCTTTAATTTGGTTATATAATTTGTGCAACTAATTAAATTGTGTACCCGTCAATAGAACAAATATGGCATAATGAACAGTTACGAGTATGATGAGTGGTGATGGAGATAATTGAAGACATGTAACACTACAAAAGTTAATATAACAAATAAAGCATAAGGATCGGTGATGAGAATGATGAGTGGTAATGAAGATAACTGAGGGGCAACCTAATTAATTAGACCTATACAAAACAGCAGCAAGCCGGAGGTTGAGTCCCATATCCCATACACAGGCCCCCCTTGGGAAATTTTTTGGATATGCAAGTCCCACGGCAGTCTGGGAAATCAGAACATGGACCCTGGCAAATTTCTGTTATTCTTAGCGCCCCTGCTGGCCCTGCCACTATTAATCCATTCAAATTTAAATTCATAATTACGACATTAATTTTAAGCGGCTAAATTGATGAGAGGTTGAAGGTCTAATTACCTGAAGCCAAAAGCAAAGCAATGCAGAGAAACCCTACAAACGGAGAGACCTTACCACCAGCAGCCATCTCTCTGATTCTTTTATTTGTTCATGAAATGACTTTTTCTCTCTTCTTTTTGGGTTGATGATAACTTGCATGCTCTTAAAATTTATATATCGTGCAATTGATTTGTGAGTCATACAAAAGATAAGTGGCTGTGGAATTTGGATGACTTGGTGGGAACAAATTGCATAATGGATTCCTTCCATGGGATGATCTCTCTGGCAGTCTAGTCTGTGTAATGTGAACATGTCCTAGTTTCTTTACTGCCAAGGCCCTTGTCTCTCTATATAATCAATGGAGAAAACTGCCACAAAAAGTTAATAGAACAAATAAGGCATAATGAACGGTGATAAGGATGATGCGTGGTAATAGAGATAATTGAGGACATTTAACAATAGCTCATCACAAAGAGCTCTACTTTTTTTTAGTTTGGGTATTTCCAAATTAATAAATGAACAGTGATGAGTATGATGTGTGGTAATGGACATAATTGAGGGCAATTGACAATAACTTTTGAGTGCTGCTATTTACATCTCTCTGTCGTATTTTCTCATTTACCTTATCTTCAAAATTTTAAAGACAAATTTATCCCTTTGTCAAATGACTTCTAAGAACTTAGGAAAACATTTATCTAACAAGTTAGACAATCTATATGCAACTTCACTCTCGACATAACCCAACCAATTACCCAGACTCCCAATCCCCCTACAAAATTCATACCTCTTAAGTTTTCTGCTTCTATCTTCAATTCTTGCAAATTACAAATAGAAGACTCATAAGATAATTAAAAAAGATAATGAGTAAGTAGTTGTTTTTCCTTTTTGCAAATTACAAATAAAGATGATGAGTAATTGTGTTCCATAAAAAACTAGAGAATGAATCAGAAAATACCTATTATCTATTTTAATTCTAACATAAAATAAAAAAATTTATAAAAAAAACAAATTGGCACACGCTCACGCTAGTATATATATAGTAAGGATTTGTCGTTTATCTTGCTCAGCATTTTTATCGTGCAATTGATTTTTCAGTCATACAAAAGGTACGTTGCTGTGGAATTTGGATTACTTGGTGGGAACAAATTCGCATTTTTAGGATTAATTGGTGGAAACAAATTAACATTTTAGGAATGGCTCATTCCATAAGTATATATAATGGATTAGGAGGTGGTGGAGTCGTTGTCAGAGTGTGTTGGAATTTTGATTATGCTTAGCACTCAAATGAACAAGTACAAAGTAATAATAAAGGAGAAGAAAACTATAAGGAGAGACTTGTTATTTTCTCCAAACTTCTCGCATAGGCTTGCTCGGTTCACACTTTCTTTAATTGAAACATCCTTGTGGTATGGGGACCCTTATCATTTCTGATGTTTTAGTTCAAGTGTAGTTTGCTTTGACATCAAACATATGATCGCTTGTTCTATATTAAAAAAAGAGGTGCAATGCAAGAGTTTAAACTATCATTGGTATCGAAAAGGCAATCGGGCTTATTTGTATGGAACTTAGTTTTATTTTAAAAAGATGGAACAAATTCAAGTGTTTTAAGGCCCCAAAGAGGCCATCGGGTCCTGATCCAGTCAAGAAAACAGGGAGAAACTCAACCGCTAATTGAACCCGCGTTTGAATTACTTGAACCCCAAGAAAGACAATCCTAAACGCGCGGGGATCAAAACGCATGTTGTATAAAGAGATATAAAGATAGAGAGGCCTTAGGTCTTCGTTTTCTTTGACTTCTCTTAGCTTTGCGTGGTACTGGAGCAGAGCATCCATCGGGTGAGTTAGAGTTACTCCTTCCCTCTTCTTAGCCCGCGTTTGGGAGTGCGGTGCTTCTTTTAGAAGCAGCTTATTTTTAAAAAATTTACACATTAGGTGTTTGGTAAAGTAGAAGTAGGCTGCTTTTTTCGAAATTACCCACATTGCCATATTTGTTTCATACAAGTACACGCCTTATCCTGTCTTTTTCTCGATCAAAAGTTCAAAACCTAAGCTCGTATTGGACAAGAGGCCCGCGACAACCATGTTACCAAGACAGCAGAGCTTGCCACAAACCTTTTTATTGATCCAGCCACCAACCAGCCCAATGTTAAAGGATTAATACTGGCAGGATCAGCTGATTTCAAAACTAAGCTTAGTGAGTCAGGTAGGTTTGATCCTCATCTGCAGGCCAAAATACTGAAAGTTGTGGATATTTCTTATGGAGGGGAGGAAGGTTTTAATCAGGCTATTAAGATGTCTCAAGAGATTCTGTTCAATGTGAAATTTATACAGGAGCAGCACTTGTTAGGCAAATACTTTGAGGAAGTTAACCAGGATACAGGAAAGTATGTTGTTGGTGTAGGTGACAAAAGCTTTGGAGATGGGTGCTATTAAGATACTCATTGTGTATGAAAATCTGGAGATCAATAGGTATGTGTTAAAGAACTCCAAGACTGATGAGATTTTTGTTAAACAGTTGAACGAGGAGGAGGAAAACAATGAAAGCAACTTTCGAGATCCTGTCACCTCCGACAAACTAGAGATTCAGGAGAAGATGTCACTGCTAGAGTGGCTTGCTGATGAGTACAAGAGCTTTGGTTGTACTCTTGAGTTTGTCACCAACAAATCACAAGAGGGGTCACAGTTCTGTCGAGGTTTTGGGGGGATTGGAGGAATTCTGCGGTACCAGCTCGATATGAGGTCATTCGATGAGTTTGCTGATGATGAAGTTGAGGAAGATGCGGAAGTTTACGATGTTGGAGAAGCTGAAGATGATTCTGAATAGGAATTAATGAAGTATTCCCCAATGCTGGTGCAGAAAGGCAGGGGTGAAAAGGCCTGCACCAGTGCGCATGGGGCTGTGGCGGCTGCTGCTACTGCTCCTGAGTGGTGTTCAAAAAATTTCTCAGGCTCGACCAAGGTTTCTATATATTAATTCTCTGCTAGCTTCTTCAAATTGCATCCTTTTATTTATTTTGTATTGACTAGTTCCTTTATCATTTATTTCTAAAAGGACATTGCATCTTCATCTGGTCCTGGAAAGTTTGATATGGTGATTGGATTTGAATCACAAAAAGGTGGGGTTGGAAAAGTCTGCACCAAAGTTGTTGCTGCTCCTCCTGAGAGCTGCTCAAAGGATTTCTCAGGCTTGATCAAGGTTTATATTTCTACTCTCTCTACATCATATGACATTATTTTCTTTTTCAATGACTGGTTGCTTAATCATAGTTTATTTCTTGAAGGGCACTGCACTGTTATCTGATCCTGAAAAGCTTGATGTGGTGATTTCTTCTGGATCACAAAAGGGGCTGGACAGAACAATCATCCAGAATGAGGAAATTATGCAGAGAGCTGCCTCTTTTGGATGATCAAGACTTGGCAGTGGTTTTCTTACAACTTAATTAGTGTTTAGCCAAACAAATTATGCAGTGTTTAACCATTTGGTAGTACTTTTCTTTTTTTAATTTCTGTCTAACAATTAATTTCCTACTCTGAGATACTATATAATTATGTGATGACTTTTGTTGGTTCTGGTTTGCAAATAAAATTTTCCATGCGATTTAAACTGAATCAAAGCTCCCCATATATAATGTATCCTTCAATCGAGAAATCCCTCAAATATCAAATGTCTTGTAAATAAATAAAAAAGCAGCAAATTAAAAGAAACCTTCTAGAATAGTGGACATGGTACTAGTCCAGTTGTAGAAAGGTTCCCAAAGTTTATTAGTTCAAAATTTTGAAGGTCACAACTTACAGAGCTGCATGCAATTGGGTAAATTTGATGAACCCAATAATTTATTTGTAAATTAAAACCTAAACATTAATATTACAGCAGCAAGTCGGAGGTTCAGTCCCAAATCCCATACAGGCGCCCCCCTTGGGATGCTGCTTGGCTATGCAAGCCCCATTGCAGTCTTTGAAGTCTGAACATGGTCCCAGGCAAACAACTGGCGCTCTTATTGCCCCTGCTGGCCCTGCCACTATTAATCCATTCAAAATTAAGTCAAAAATTACAGCATTAATTTTAAGTAGCCTAGAAAATTAGTGTGCATTAGATACATGATTATTATTAATTAAGTAGTTCATAAGAGATTTGAGGAGCCTAATTACCTGAAGCCAAAAGCAAAGCGATGCAGAGAAAGCCAACCAAGTTCTGAACCGCAGGAGAAAGCTTGCCAGCGGCCATCTCTAATTCCTTTGTTGATGAAAAATGAAATAATTTGTATGTTTTTATTTATACAAGCGACAGTCTAAAAGGCGATATATAGAGACTTTCCTACATTGATATCAGATTTTGTTGCTTTTGGAGCGTTTCTTTTCCTATATTATATGGTAAGGTTTTAAAAGTCCATAGACAATATCCAAACTTGCCTAAATACCAAATTAAAATATCAATAGGGTATGAGTTGGATTGGCTCATGCCTTTTCTGTACTCCCAAGTAGTCTTAGGTTCAAGCCCCCACGATACCCGTGTGTGAATTTTCCTCCCTCTCCCTCCTAATTTGGCAAAAAAGATTTGAAAAAAAAAAACCAATTTAGAATGTGGAGGTTGGTTTAGAATGTATGGTTAATGGTTGAAATTCAAAGAATACAAAAACAGTTAGGAAGATAAAGTAAAAATTGACAGAAAATCTGCACTCTGACTCTGAGTTCTGGCAATGCATTCTTCTAACTTCAAACCCAAGCCATATATATGATGAATGTGGTGGTCAATGAATTGTTTATGTATTTATAGCAGTCAGTCCAGACTTGGCCCTTGTCAGTCAGCTAGCTGTCTTTGTATCAGATATACACGTGTCATCATCTGATTGAATCTGAACAAGCAATATTATATATCCACGGTCACAAGCTGGAGTAGAAGCTGCTACTCTGTTTGCTCTGTATTGATGAAAATTCAAACAGCTAGAGCTAGCCTTCAATGCATGCCATTAGTCTTGCTGGCAACAATTGGAACTGATTTTTGTTCGAAATATATTGTGGTTTGTTGATTTTCTTGTGAACTTTTAAAAAAAGCACTTTTAGGCTTAAGCTAATGAAGGCTCTAGCTAAAGTAAATCATAAACAGTGATGAGCCTGGGAAATATTAGACAGCTTTAGAAAGCTAGCTACCAAAGCCGGCATTTAACCTTATTTACTACACCCAACTGCCCCTCACCGCTGTTTTTGCCTTTATAAGCAAACCCTCAAACCCTTCTCCACAAACCAAGTGACCTAAAGAGACCACAAGTACTGAAAAAACAAAGAGAGCAGAGAGAGAAGAAACAGAGAGATGGCAAGGTGGTGCATTGTGCTGGTTCTTGCTCTAGTTGTAGCTCACACTACAGCTAGAAACGTGCCTACAGCGAATGACGCTGGTTTCAAAGACCAAAAGAACTTCCTCGGTGGCGTTGGTGGCTTCTCTGGTATTGGCAGCAATGGGCTTCCATTTGCTGGAGCAGGGGCTGGTGTTGGTGGTGATCTTGGCGGCGGACTTGGTGGAGGCGCTGGGATAGGCGGAGTTGCCGGGCTTGGTGGTGGTAGTGGTGGAATCGGTGACTTGGGTGGTGCAGGCGGCTTGGGTGGTCTTGGTGGTTTAGGCGGCGGCACCGGAGGCTTGGGTGGTCTAGGGGGCTTAGGAGGCGGCACCGGAGGCTTGGGTGGTCTAGGAGGCTTAGGAGGCGGCACCGGAGGCTTGGGGGTTCTTGGTGGAGTAGGCGGTGCTGGTGGCGGCATTGGCGGCGGTGTTGGTGGTGGAAGTGGTGTTCTTCCCTACCCTTGAAGATGTAGTTCAAATATGGGATTGATTGTGTTGTGTGTTTACCTCTTTATGGGATTAATTTGTTGAAGTTTAGCTGTTGAAGTGTTTAGCAGTTTAGTTGTGTGAGGTCATCACTCATGAGCTGAGGGTATTTTCTTAAAGATTTCGTTTGTGTCTTCCTAATCCTAGTTACTAGTCAGTCAAACAATATTATATCAAGAAAATGTTTCCTTGTGCCTTTTTAATATTATATCAAGAAAATGTTTGATCTTTATCTTTAGTATTAAACCAGTAAATGTTTCTGTTCTAACAGAAGTTCTCCCAGAAAGAAAACAAAGAAAAAACATTCCGAGAATTCATCTGCATAAATATTTCATAATGGAAGCAATCGTAGTCGTGAAGGTCATGATCATTAGAACCATCACCAAAAAAGTCATTTACCAGAATCCAGATAGAACACCATTAACGATGACCTCTTAGGAAGTTCTCATGTTGCGTCCTTTTTTTTTCCTTATTAAAAAATGAGAACATCATTAACTTGACCAAGAAATGGACATTATTTCTTCTTCTTCTTTTCTTGCTACAATAAATGAATGATAAATTGTTCCAGAAAAATGCAGCATTTCTCGTACGTCTACTTTTGATTGTGGCAATCTTGCCTACCATCAATTCATCAAAGCAAAATCACCCACTTGACCAACCTAGCATTAACTTGGTCGATTGAAAGAGCTCTAGGCCATGAATGAGTTTATGTGTTGCAATGCTGGGTTTGAGTCTGGAGCGTCAGTGAGCAATAACTCTCCATCTCTCTGTCACCTGACAAAAATGTGTGGAACTCAGTAAAGGTCGAGACTGAACACATAATGTGTGAAAAATTTAATACGTCTGGTCAATTTTTTATTATTTAAAAAGAAATAAAACCATAAATGAGGTGACCCAAGTGTTAGCTTGGATGGCAGCTCAATTTATTGAGTGAATTGAATTAGTAACCCGAAAAGCATCCACCCTCTACAGAAAACAACCACCTTCTGCTTCTACTATAATGCATGGCCAAAGTGAGGAGAAAGACTAACATGAAATGGGGATATCACTATTTTATTATTCAAGTCAATAACGCTATGACACGCGTGATAACACTTCTACAAAGTACATTAGCCGAAGATAGCAAAACAGTGATATCCCCACTGCAACTAAGTTTTTCTTCGTAAGTGGCCACGTTGATCTCCCAAGTGTTTTGGTTGTGATTTTTTTCTTTTTTTAGTTGAGAAGCTATGTGCAGTAAAAGAACATGCATGTAGATGTAGTTGAGAGATTGAGCGCGTATATAATATATACATGTTTCCTTCATGATAGCACAAAAAGCATTCCATGGACCCATGTTTTTTGTTTCCTTAAATCTGTCTTCATTTAAACAAAAATGTATCAATTATCAACACCATTAGTGTAATAAATAAATACTATTCTCCCTTTCTCTTGAAACTTAATTTAAGAGATGCGTGACCACATAAGGATAAGGTCATGAATATTTTGTTTAATATAGGCTCAAAAAGCACTTTTTGTGGGGCAATTGATCTGGGACAAGCACTTGAAGATAGGGTTCTTTCTACAGGCTAGCTTCATCAGTAAGAGCATATCCACAAGGGAAAAACAAATTGGGTCAAATTTATAAGTCCGTGTCCAACTTTCCTCAATACGTTTGTGATTATCAAAAAGTTTATTACTTACTGTTACTACTTATAATTACCTGAGACTAATTATGTCACAAACTGCACACAATTAAGTTTAATTTCCAGATGTTACACTAATCTCTTACTGAACGTATATAAACACTCATCACCCGCCTATAAAAGCTATAATAAGAAAGAATAGGCCATATCAAATCAAACCAAACCATGAGCACCATGTCGGGCAACGCGGTTTTCTTACTTGTAACGACGCTGTTAGCCATGGCTGCTCAATGCAACGCTAACTTTCCTTATTATTTTGGTGACTTCAAAGTAAGCATTCGAAACGGATTTAGCGGGAACATCAAGTTGGAGGTGAATTGCACATCATTTGACGATGATTTGGGCAGGCATTGGCTCCGAAAGGGAGAGACTTACAGCTTTACTTTCCACACAGACATTTTGGGCACAACAACATGGGATTGCCGTTTAGCAACACAAGATGCTCCTCTTGGCACCTCCCAATTGTTCAAGTGTGACTATGATTTTCTCAAAAAGTGCGATTTCAGAGAGTGCAAATGGGATGTCAGGGACGACACGGAATATTTGCTAGACATTCCCCAAAACAAATATGTACGCTGGGCTCATACTTAGTTTAGATGCTTTTCAAGATATCAAATTCAATAGCTAGCCCCCTGTGCCAATTACAAGTACAAGAAGATTTCGTTTGAACCATCCCTATAATATGAGATTTATATTTATGTTTATCACGCACCCTATGTCCTTATTGAATGACTTGTGATGTTAAAGAAATTTTGTTTTGTTTTTTAAAGGAATCAAGACGTAATACTTGACAACAATTACATTATTCTGTCTCTCCATGAATATCAGAAAACTTGGACTATGACGATGATTGTGTTGATATTGCAATATTCATTGATACTTTAGTATTACTCATCAACTATTAGTTTCTCATTATAACTTCTCAATACTCATCAACTCTTATTTTCTGATTATACAAACACGCATCTCCATCAGATTTATTTTTAGCCTTATTATTTCTTAATATTGTGCATGCAATCGATTTCACAAGGTCTTTCTTATGAATTAACATCTCATTAAATCTCAAGTCAAATGTGCTTTTGGATTGTCATATTTTCATGTTGTGCGTGCCAAAACATAAATACTAACATTTCCCACGCCATCATATTAGTTAAAATTCCAAGTATATAATGAATGAAAAGAGCTAAAAAAATGGGAAAAAGAAGGGAAAGCTTTATTGAATACTAGAAATTGAAAGGGAAGACGTAATACCCGACTTTAATTACATTATTCGTATCTCCACGCATATCAGAAAACTTGGACTATGACAATGATTGTGTTGATATTGCAATATTCATTCATATTTTATCCACACTCATCAACTCTATTAGTTTCTGATAATAACTTATCAACACTAATCAACTCTTATTTTCTTATGATATAAACACGCTTATCCATTAGATTTATTTTTAGCGTTATTATTTCCCAATACTGTGCATGCAATCAATTTCCCAAGACCTTTCTTATGAATTAATATATCTTATTAAATCTCAAATCAAATGTGCTTTTGGATCGTCATAATTTTCATGTTGTGCATGTCAAAACATAAATACCAACCTTCCCACGCCATCATATATTAGTTAAAATTCCAACTACATAATGAACGAAAACTTGGAGCAAAAGGGAAAGAAAAATAGCCACGACAATGAGCCCGATCACCAAAACCCACCTACTTGTTCTTGCTTTTGCAATAGCAATAAGCCCCATCTGGTGCTCTCCTTCATCTAATAGCGAAGTGTTTCCAGAATTCACAAACTGGCATGTCTACGTCGTCAATGGGTTGAACGACAACCAGACTATGTCGGTCCACTGTAAATCCAAAGACAATGATTTGGGCATTCAAAATCTGCCGCAAGGGGCAAATACGACATGGAGTTTCAGAACAAACTTCGTCCACTCAACTCTTTTTTGGTGCTACATAAGCAAGGCCAAGGCCCATGCTGCCCTAAAAGTCTTTTGGCAAGACATCTATCTCTTTCAGAAATGCAATTGGAAGAACTGTATTTATACAGCAAAAGATGATGGGGTTTACATAAAAGATTTTCCAAACGATTGTGATGTGTTTGCCAAGAAATGGGAAGATGGATGGCGATGATAATAATCAAGATTTCAATATACAGTCCAATTTATTCAGAATTTTAATGTTTATTAATAATTGAGGTTGTATATGCATCTTCTTTAAAATATAATTTTCGTTGTTTTTTTTAATAAAAAAATCTTTGTTAATTATTCTTTCGTGCTTATCCTCTTTTGTTGTATTTAATTTGTATCCAAAAAGCAATAAGGACCACATCATCGATACAATACAATGAATTGAATTTTATTCAATTAAATAAGATGCTACCAAATATAATTTTGAAACTTTTTTGAGATAAAAACGATAACATGCATTTATAGACATAAACGTTCTCAGTGAATCAATACAAATACAGATAACCACACAAGGTTATTACAAATACGAAGGACTCCACCGACAACATTAGGTGCACAAGTGTACCTCCACGCATAGTCATAAATTGATCGTCTTTAAGCTTCAAAGTATTTCATAATTTTAGAAAATAGGAAAAAAAAAAAAAAACGGATGGCAAAAAAACCTTATGGATAGGAAAGAGAGGCAGATAATTCCTTAGTTAATTCAATGAATCTACAGTCGAACGTCATTAATATGCTTCCGTTTATGAAAATATGCAAACTTGGAAAAGAGTTATATGGATATAATCCAAAGTTCCATAACCAGATCAATTTGGCAATATAAAACAAGAAGAAAATGACCTTAACGTTACATACAGAACACAAAACAATGAGAGCTTTCAAAGGATATGTGGTTTTCTTCGTCTGTGTAGCAATATTAGCCCTCAGTGCCCCATGTCTTGGAAGCCCTGGAATTCGTTATAATAAATGGCATGTGCACGTGGTTAACAACTTGGGCGCCGGAAAAACATTGTTTGCGCATTGTAAATCCAAAGACGACGATCTAGGCGAGCGAAACCTTGCACCGGGGACTGAGTTCAATTGGAGTTTCAAAGAGAATTTCTTTGGAACGACGTTGTATTGGTGCTACATGAGCACGGACCAGAAGCATGCAGCATTGGATGTGTTTTGGGTGGAGGGTGACCATAGTTGGCTTCAGTATAGATGCAATTGGAAAGATTGCATTTGGATTGCGAAAGATGATGGGATTTACATAAAGATTATTCCTGAAAATCGTGATGAGTTTTCTCATAAATGGGAGGTGTAGGTGACGCTTGATGATCATGGCAACAACTATCTGATTGTAAAAGGAATTAGGGTGTCCAGTTTCCAGTATTGATGCAATAAAGAATACAGCCCAGAAAATTATGTGAAAGTGTTACATGTATTCTGGTAGCATTTTCCTGAGTTTCGGTGACAATTTTCCTCATTTTCCCTATTAAACACATTTTTAATAACCAGATAATTCTCATACACGAAACATTAGAGACTTTGGTTGATAAGAAAGAAATAGTCACGAATTTTCTGAGCATTAGCAAAAATAGTCAAGATGGCTCTCGGGATTTCCTTCCAAACAAAATTTATTTCCATCCATAATGCTATTAATTCGCCAAGGTATATAAGCATTTTAGAGTGCCCGTTTTATTTCCCCAGACATGTACATGTACCGTACCTCCCACTCACCATTATTCCTAAAATCGTAATATTTAATCACTTATATTTTCACAACCAAAAGAAAGTTCAGTTCTATATATGTTCAGACTTTTATATAGACATTTTAAAAAACACTTCTATGAAAATTAACACAGCAAAATCTTCAATTTATCTCCAAGTGTTCCTATTTTATACAAAGTTTATTTCTTTCATATGGTCTTTTTTTTAAACTAAATTTATTTTCATGTAGTCTAAAATGCACCCAGACATGAATTTCTCGTTTTATGATTAATTTCTTGAAAACTTCTTTAAATCACCCTTCTAGTGCTTTCCCTTAAATCAAGAATAGTTTATGATATATTTGCACTAAAAATTCTCAATTTAAAAAATAATAATAATAATTTCTTTCTCTTCCTCTTTTGTTTAACATTGGGATTTATGAACATTTTTGTATTTCTTTTGAGTTTGAATAGTGTAGATGATGAGATTAATCTTCAACCATTTGAACATTTGAATTCATAAGAACTATGATTATAATGAATGTATATATTATCAATAAATATGAAATGATAGTATGAAGTGGGCCAAAACGAGTAGTTAATGTAGTATTAACTAATTAACTGGTTAGCGCTTGAGCCCGAATAAAATGAGAACCTTCTAACTATTTTTTAAAATTTTGTGAAGGGCCCCCTCTAATGTGAAATCATAACTCTACCACTAAAAGTGGGTGTGCCTATCTTAAACAAAGGTTCATCCATTGCTATCTAAGACCAAAGGATTTATGGATATCCATCAACAAAGCATTCCCTAAATCCTTTTTTTATGCAAACATTTTTCATAGACGAAGCTACTTGCATGTGAGCTCAGCACGAAGAGTTGTATAGCGGGGTTGGTGTTCATAGTGATCTGGATTTGAAGGAGAAGAAGACGAAGGTTCATGCTTCCCTGAGTCCTTGGAAGTCATTTTATAAAAAGATAATTTTATCTTAAAATTTTTAAAGATAAAATAAATAAGAAAATATAAGACAATGATGAAAATAACAACGTTCGCATTTTATCACTACCTAGCCATCTTACATTTGATTTTAGATTAATTTATTCCTTTATTTGCATTTACAGCCATATATTTAATTTCACTAAAAAATGAAATTTGAGTTAATAGAAGAGTGAGAAAAGTGGTCGCCAAATTTGAAGAATGAAAAATGGAGTGCAACAAAAAGTTTATGGGAGTTGCCAATGTAACTCCTCGTTTTCTCTACATGCATGTGTGACAACTCACAAAAGAGGCAGATAAGTTGCAAACGACTCACTAGTGTAGTGGTTTGGAGTAATTATTCTCCAAATAAAATTCTGAGTTCGAGTCTTAACATCCATATCGTGTGTGTGAGTTTAGAAAAGATCTTTAAAAAATCAAAAAATAAAAAGAAAGAGGCAGATAACTCCTCAAATAATTAAATGAATAGTACAAACTTCCATTAATGATTAATAAATACCCAAGTTTGGCTACCTATATATAAACCAACAAGAAAACTGAGTTTGCAGCTCAAAACCAGAGATAAAACAATGACTATATTTCCTTTCAGTTTCAAACCCAATTACGTGGTTTTCTTTGTGTTTGCTGCAATATTTTTAGCAGCCTTGGCTCTCCCATATCATGCAAACTCAGCTAATCAGACCAACTTGGGTTATCCGATAAATAAATGGGTTGTTCATGTCGTTAATCAAATGGGGGCTTCAAAAACGTTGGTAGCTCATTGTAAATCCAAGGACGACGATCTGGGAATCCGTGACGTTCTGCCCGGGAATGAGTTCAACTGGGGTTTCAAAGAGAACTTCGGTGGAACAACGCTTTTCTGGTGCAACATCCACAACAACCATCAACACGCTAATTTTCAGGTGTTTTGGCATGAGGATGAGTCTAAGAGCAGTTGGCTTCACTACAGATGCAACTGGAAAGAGTGCTTTTGGGTTGCTAAAGATGATGGGATTTACATCAGAAACACTCCTGAAGGCCGTGACGAGCTTCAGCATCAATGGGAACCAGGGTGGTAATTAATTAATTAATTAAGATGATGATCCAAGGAGTTGCACTTCCTATATGTAGTTATGATCCAAGGAGTTGTAAAGGAAGATGTCAAATCACTACCCATATGCAATAAAGAATTTGAGACCAATAAATTATGTGAAATTGGTTTGCAATTTTAACAAGCTCACGCTGACCCAATTCGAATCTAAATTGAAATTTGGACGAGTTTAAATTGGTTATATATTGGAAAATAAACTAAAGTTGGGCATATGGTTTGATAATTACTTAAAGTGATGGGATTTTTATAGAGCCTTTTTCACTTTGAGGGGGGAAGAAGTCACTGTTCTTCCCTCCTCTCCCTTCTTCTCTTCCTCTCTCCCTCCTTTCACCTCTTCCCCATTTTCAGAGACAAATGATTTTTCCTATTTGTCTTAGTTTTGTTATGATTTTCATCCAACCATTATAGGCAGCTGCGGCTCAGCGTCGGATCTTCACATGCATTTCGGCATCGGATCTCCACCACCATCTTTTTTGCAATTTTTTTATATTTGGAATAAGTTGCAAAGACTCTTTGGGTTCTCTGTGTAGTTTTCACCTCTCCTTTTGTGAGAGTTTTCCATCTCTCCTTTGTGAGAGTTTTCCATCTCTCCTTTGTGAGAGTTTTTCATCTCTCCTTTGTGAGAGTTTTGTTTGTATTGTTATGGCTTGGTTTTTTCAAGCTTTATCTATTTTTTATTATTCTAAGTTTGCAATCTTAGTTGGGATGCCTATGCCAAAGTTTCTTCTATCTTGCCTGATCGTTAGTGAAGACATACATGATTTTCTTAATTTTGATATTAGACCGCTCCGTTATTGTAATAGCCCTTTTGTGGCTAGTTTGTATTAGCCCTTTGTAGCTAGTGGTTTTTTTGACTGAATTATGAATGCAATCATAGAATTTCTCAACAAAAAAAAAAAAAAACTTATACCTCAGTTTCAATTTGTCAATTTAAAGAAAAATTTAAGAGAAATGTCACCTTAATTTGTCAAAACCCATGATTTGTCATATGACTTTAACACCATCCAATTTTCCATCCATTTTAAGGGTATTTTAGTTTTTTCCATTTTCAAGGGAAAAAAGAGAGAAAAACCTTTTCTCCTCCACCCCAACCCCCGCCCCAAAAAACACATCACTAGGAAAATTACCAAAAAGAAAAAAGAAGAAGAAAAAGGTGGACTTGGTCTAAGTTGGCTGAGGGAATTTGTGTGTGAAGGGTAGGTGTTCCATGGTAGAGAGAGAATGAGGAAGGGGTGGGGAATGGAGGAAGGGACTGTGAAGAGGGAAGGGAGGATGAATTTCAAGGTGGGTGAGGTTGGTCGGAGCCGCAAGTGGAGCACTTGGGATGGAGGAAGATGAGATTTTTTTTTTAAATACAATTTTTTATATAATGATTTTTTCATTATAAAATATTCTTAAAAATACCCTTTTAAATGGAAGGAAAATTGAATGATGTTAAAGTCAGATGACAAATCATGGATTTTGACAAATTGAAAATGAGGTATAAGTTCAAGTGACATTTCTACAAAAATCTCTAAACTGATCTAGGATTTAGGCTAAACCATATTGACTTCTTATTTTTAATTTTAAAATGAAGAAATTAGTTGAATACAAAGTTGAAAAGTCGGTATAATTATGGTAGATAGAGAGAGAAGGAGGGACATAGAGAATAAGACATGTCGTATTCAATTTGAAATTTCCATTTCCTGAGGCACCTTAATAATAACCTAATAATTCTTATCCAGAAACATAAAATAAATATGACAAAATAACAAATTTCCCTATATATCTTGATAATTCAAAAACAATACTAGATGTTGAGCAACTCAACTTATGTAAACATATAACATCCCGAGATTCTATATTTAGTGTTTGTGCATTTACTTGTATTTTACAAATATATGAATAAATGAAATATTATTCTATCGGTCGAGATTTTTTATTAAAAAAATACAATTGGTGATATTATTGTAAATTATAGGAGTTTCTTAATTTTAAGGAACTAAGACGCTTGAGCAATCAATGCAGTCTTTGAATTTTGATTGCATGCATGCCTCATGGCATCCATTAGCACCCTTTGGAATTTGCATGCCCTTCAAGTGTAAGAGATACTATTTTTCCATAACTCAGCATTAATTTCCATTATTTGGCACCAAGCAATATAAGAAAAAAAAGAAGAAAAAAGAAAAAGGTTGGACTATGTCTAGTAATTGATGGCTATTTAAACCACTGGACATGTAATCAGAAATATTCAACCAAATTTACAGCAATCAAGTACAGAAACAATGAATCCAATGAAACCATCCCTATCCTCCATTTCTATGCTCTTACTTGCCCTACTTATCTTCCTGAGCCAAACCCAAGTCACCTATTCACTTTTCAACAAGTACAGGGTGCATATTATCAACGGATTGACGAATGAGACTCTTACAGCTCATTGTAAATCCAAGGACGACGATCTTGGAGTTCATGAACTTGCAGTGGACCAGGAATTTTCATGGGAATTTCGCATCAACTTTTTTGATAGAACACTTTACTTTTGCAATCTGGTGTGGAATGGTGGACATAAAACTTTTGATGCGTTTCTAGTCGATGAGAAAGCTTTGCTGAATTCTTGTAGTTCTTCTGACTGTATGTGGAGAGCAAGAGATGATGGAGTTTACTTGTTTAATTATCCGCACAAACAATATAGACTAAAATATCAATGGGAAAAATGAAATTATTGATGTAAAAGAGTAGTCACATTTTCGCTAGGAAAATAATCTTGTGAGTTGCTGTGATCAACATCCAATCAATGAAATTATTATAGCATTTTCTCACAACTTGTTTCATTTGATGCTATATCTTACATTTTATTTTTGCTAATTTGTTAATTTGCAACTTGTGTAAGACCAAATGAATCTCTACACCCAATGTTAGAGTTTGGATTTTTTTTTCTTTTCACAAAGTGATATTCTAACTAATATACTGGGTGGGGAGATCTAATTGGGATGCAAAGGAGCAAGAACATTAGGGAGAACTCAAATTTCTCAGATCGATAGAAAGCGAAAAGTAGAAGAAGAAATTGTAGAAAACAAGAATATTATGTATTGCAAATTTAACTGTGCAATTAGGCAACCTGTTACTAATTAAGATGTCAATCATACAAGTCTAGCAGTACAATTTTTAAATTTGTGAAGGCAAATCACTCAACAAGCAAAGGCCAAAAGAGTGGTACCAAAAATATGGCACACAAAAATGTCCTGCTTAGCTCACACACAAAGAATAGCAGCAAGCTAAGCTCAATCCCCTGCATAGCAATCATCCAAAACTGAGATGGAAGAGATTCATCTGCATATTGACTTCATCTTTTTTTTTTTCTTTCTTTTTAATACAAGTCATAATGTAACGTATAACAGTATAAAGGAGACAGGGGTTTCTCACACACACAATTGTTGGCAATTCCTTACTTAGTTAGGATTTTAGTTACTTACCCATTTATCTAGTCCTATTATAATTGAGATTTTTTTCCTATTGTAATTTAGATTTATTTCTTATTTTATTTAATGTTGTACTTCCTTATAAATACCTCTATATATATCGGAGAAGAATACATAACTGAATATTTGCCCTACTTTGTTTGACATGATTTTTTTTTTTCATCAAGGTGACATGGGGTTCGAACTTGAGACCATTCATTTGCAAATCGAGGCCCCTTTTCACTCGGCTAAATCCCGTTGAAAAATTGACTTCATCTTAATATTGGTAAAATAAGGAATTAATTCTTAACTAAATTGCCAAATGGCGTTAATTCTTATTCTTTGGCACCAAGCGAATACATTAAATTTTCTGTTTCAGTTACATATCTTCTTTCACCCAATAATAGGTATGAACTAATACAGTGAACATTGACCCCAAAAAAAGACTAATACAATGAACGCAAACTTTTTTTATTTGGTAAGTAAATGAATTGAAATGAATTTGACCTTATCCACTGGTTGGACTAATCAGTAAATGATAGCTATTTAAACCCATATACATAATTAAAAAAAATTCAACTAAATTTACAGCAACCAAGTACAGAAACAATGAAGCCAATGAGGGCGCCATGCCTATCCTACATTTCCATGCTCTTACTTGCCCTAGTTATCTTCCTCAGCCAAACCCAAGTCACGTATTCACTTTTCAACAAGTACCGGGTGCATGTTATCAACGGGTTGTCAAAAGACACTCTTACAATTCATTGTCAATCCAAAGACACCGATCTGGGAATCCATGAACTTGCAGTGAACCAGGAATTTGAATGGGAGTTTCGCACCAACTTTTTCGATACAACTCTTTTCTTTTGCAACCTGCGGTGGAACGGTGGACATAAATCTTTTGATGCGTTCAAAGTCGATGAAAAAGGTCTGTTGAATGATTGTAGCGCTAATGATTGTATGTGGTTAGCAAGAGATGATGGGATTAACTTGTTTAATTATCCCCACAAAGAATATCGACAAAAATATAAATGGGATAAATGAAATTGATGTGGAAAAGTACTCAATTGTTCGCAAGATGATCTTGTGAGTGGCTGTGTTCAACATCCAATATATAATATTATAAGCATTTTCTCACTACTCGTTTAAATTTCTTTTTTAATTTCTCGCATTTTGTTTTTGGATTAATTTGTTAATTTGCAATTTGTATGTAATGCCATGAATCTATGCATCCAATTGTGAGAGATTGAACTCTGCTTCGGGCACCAATATTATTTGTGCTCTTTAGTGTAAAAGGCATAATTATTTGTGCTCTTTGTTAATAGCTACAGTGCAACCACCCAAAAAAGTATATAATCAAATTAAAATTGTGGAGACAATATTTCAATACAACTAAAGAGTAAAATAAAATAAAAAACTAGAAGTCACACCTTCAACCTTAGCTCACGCTTTGAGTCTTCAATTTCAAGAGCAGACAAACAAAAAAACACTCCAGACCTAAGTAGCAGATAATCACCTTCAAAACACAAAAAATTCATATCTAAGTGAGCCAACAATGGTATGGATAAAAAGAAAAAACTATTAACAGTAACAGTAGTAGAGTTGAAATGGTATAAATATCCCAGATCTATGATATAAATTAAAAGGAAACAACTTCTTACAAAAAAAAAAAGGAACAAATTCTTACCAGCCACATGTGCAAGAAATATATAAAACAAATGGCTTTTTTGGGGGGTCAATGTTCTAATTTTCTTGCTTGTAATGATACACTTTGGACCCACTGGCCCCATGCATATCCCAGAAACACACAGAGAGAGAGAGAGAGAGAGAGAGTGCACTGTGCAAGGGTGCCTGGAGAGAGAGAGAGAGAGCACCGTGCAAGGGTACACCGTACCACACAGAGACACAAAAATCTCTCTGCCTGGTCATGGATTGGTGCACCCATTGAGAGTTTTTGCGACGCCAAAAAGAAAATTTCAGAGACACAGCATCAAATCTAACAAATTTACTTGAGAGGTCAACATGTTGTGGCCTTTTTGGCCAAATGTTACCTCCAAGATTGAACACCAGCCAGCCATGTCCCATGTGCAAAGCAAAGCCCTCCACGGAGCCTCAAGGCCAGCTGTGGAGTCCACACGCCAACTTGGTCTGATTGCATTTGGCCAGGAAAGTGTGGCCAATGACAACAGAGGACCAATCTCTATTTAAGCACACTAACACATACGGAAGGAAGCACACATTCACAGAGAGAGAAAGAGAGAGATGGCAATGAAGGAAACTGCAGATGCAGCAGAGAAGGCGTTGAAGCACTTGAACCCAGATGGGGAAGAAGACCTCCTCTGCCCAAAAACAAAGCACAACCCAAAGGAGCCCATAAAGCTGAATTTTAGCCCATCTCAAGATCAAACCCAGGCTGAGCCATGGTTGTTCAAACCAAAACCTGGCAGTGTCTTCCCTGTGAAGAAGAGGATAGTGAAGAGGATGATGTTTGATAAAATTGTCCAATGCTTTTGCTCTGTTTCAGATGATACTAATAGTCCTTCAGCTTCTTCTGGAGCCTCTGAAACCACATCAAACGCCAACAAGGTCATCAGCAACCACGTTTACCCAAGCCCTTAGCCCACCGCCATAGATATGGATACAGGAGCCGATTTAGTCTGTTTCTTTCTGGTACTTCCAATGGTGTTGTTGCTGTAGTTTTTTAATGGCTTTAATAAAATGCTACTGGGTTTTCTTTGATCTCTTTCTTTCTGGTAATTTGAATGGTGTTGTTGCTGTAGTGGTTTCATGGCTTTCATAAAATGTTGGGTTTTCTTTGATCTCTCTCTCTCTCTCTCTCTCTCTCTCTCTCTCTCTCTCTGGGATTAACAAACAGAGTTTTGTTCTATTGGACATATGCCATGGATGATGGACATATCTGAATATGTTAATCTGTGTTACTGCTGTGTGTATGTATGTGTGGGCTTTCATGGTTGCTCTTTCATACTTAATTTTGAACCGGCCAAAAAAATATGGTGAGCTGTGCTGCTGCTGCTGCGGGGTACTGAATCCATCGTTATGGCTGCAAAGTGAAGATCTGCAAGCCCACAAACTGCTATATTTTCATGTCATTTCAGTACTTTTTCTTCTTCCCCACTCCGCTATGCAAAATGTCTTTTCCTCTTCTCTGCCACATGGTCCTCTACAGCCGTAGAGAGATGGCCACCATTTTACAACTGAAAATAGTAAGAGGCTTCAAGCCTTCACGCCGTCAAGACAACCCAGAAAAGCTTAACCCCATAAATAGTTAGAGATGTTTAGCCAAATTAATCATATGATCATATGATATGTTGTTGAAAGAAAACCATGACTTTCCATCCATCAAATTGTAATGGAGGACCATCAGAAGAAAAACATTACTTTTAAATTTACCATCTCCTGGCGTTTCATGATATTGTTTTTTAATTTATTTTTATTATTCAAAATCCCATCATCACCAAATCAGTGTCACCAAATCAGTTGGTCAAAAGTCACCAATGAATGACTAGGAGACTTGATTTTTATAATTTTTTACAGCTTAATTTCCATCTTCTTTCTTTCCCTAGAAAAATGATATGTACGGGGGTTCCACCCCTAATATGCGTGCCCTGCATGCATGGATATTCTTCTCAGTGGTTTAAGAGTTAAAATTACTTTCTCCCCTTCTTCTTCCCCTCCTCCTTCTCATTAGTTTGTCTTTTTTTTTTTTCTTTAATAAATATATTGTTAAATGAACGATGATTTTAATATAATGCCTCTCTACAACTATAAACATTACTTTAAATATTTCCAGGCGTTCCAATCTTCCTTGTAACTATAATCAGTTGGTCAATAGTACAATTGAAGAAGACTTTGTGCCCAAGATAAAGTTGTAATAAAGATATGGTCAAATTGCATGCTTGTAGATTGGAATAATTCATGTGTGAAGTGACACTACGGAATTTTGCTCCCATAGTTTTTCAGTGTCGTGTGGCAGTGCGGCACTGGCAGACAACACACACACACACACTTCTTCTCTCTCTCTCTCTCTCTCTCTCTCTCTCTCTCTCTCTCTCTCTTCCTTTTTGTTTGCAAGTTTGCAAAATCTACCACAAAGGGCAGCTTCTAGGTTAAAAGTGACCAGTACAAGTCTTTGAATTCATATCCAGACCATAAACAAACACATTTTTACCATAAACAATCAAATAAAGAGAATTGACATGCATGCAGAAAAAGTATTTATCATATATGTAAATATATGAGTGATCTCCTTTGCCTCTAAACATTACTTAATAATAAGCAGACCTTATCTTCTACAGAACAGACTCATATTTATTTACATTCTTTGTTTTACACATAATCTTTAGCATCAATTGAAAAGCATTCATGCTTCTACAAAAAAAAAGGGTTACCAGCACTAATTCTGAATTAGCCTTTTAATTGCAGCCATTAACAATTTATTTTTCTAACTTAAGTCATTCCACCAAATCAAGTGAATTCCTGGTGATTTTTTTGACTGGCCTTGTTTTGCTTCTCATCAGTTGTTTTCTAGCACAGGTCATGTACAATCTTTCAAGCCATCAGCTCACATGTTACTATTATAAAACCCCATAAAATAATTAGAATTTTTTCCTGTCAATGGGGATATATTAAATGACTTTTTCTCATTTGATTCAATTTGATCACTGTGGAAGTTGGAGGAAGAAAGAAAAGTGAAAAAGAAGACAATGAATTTGAGAGAGAGAGAGAGAGAGAGAGCAAACAATGAATTTAAATATTGAACTTTTTTTTTCTTTTTCTTTCTTATAATCCAATGAAGAAGTTGATCCTTTCACCCCTGTCATAGTGTGTTGAGAGAAAGCTCTTGGAAGGTGCAAGGAAAACTCCTGGAAGGTTGAAAACTTACCTCCTCAATGCTGCCATTCATAGTGTTGAGAGAAAGCATAGCTTCAGTCAGCGTATCTTCTAAATCATCTGTGTAAAGAGAGAGAGAGAGAGAGAGAGAGAGAGCAGATAATGCGTATCACTATGGAAGTTTGAGGAAAAGAAGAGTGAAAACAAGACTTGGCATCCAAATAACGGGTGTCCTCCTCATTTCTCAAGCTCATGCAAGTCACTCTAACAATAATAATGGCAGTCTATATCTTTAAATATTGAACTTTCTTTTTCTTTTTCTTTCTCATAATCCAATGAAGAAGTTGGTCCTTCACCCTTATGGGAAATTGCCTATGAAGCTTCCCTCTTTGATCAAAAGAGTGGTTCTAATTCAATTGAAAGTTAGTTCTCAATAATCATAACATTTTTGGTAAATGTAAATAATTTTCTAAAGCAATTTTAAATCACTCTTCTTTTCCTCAAACTTTACTTCGAAAAAAAATATATTAAAAAAGTTACTAGATATGTACATTTTTATAAATTGTTAGGCACAAAATGGTTTTTTCGTCTGGTATGTCACATCAGTCAGATAAAGACACAATTTTTGTTTGTTTCTGTCTAAATAATCACTTACTTTTCCTTTAAAAAAGTATCAGATAATAAATATATAATATTTGTGCCACGATTTTTTGCCCCCAATGTAAAATCGTGTCCCATGTGCATGAATTTAGCACCATTGTTCGTGTTTTATAAGAAATTTATAAGAAATAAGTGCAAATATAATTTATTTGTGTCAAATATTAAAAAAAACAATATTTTATTTGTGTCCTTATTCCTGTGGTCTTTGACCAGTTACGCAAAAAGAATATCAACTCAAATATAAATGGTGAGTATGAAATTGATGTAAAAAAGACTCATTGTATGGTTCACATTAGGGCTTCGTTTGTTCAACCTCGGAAAGATTAATATAATAAGAATTTTGTGGCTACTTTGTTAATTTTTAATTTTAGTTTTTTTTATTAATTTGTTGATAGTCCGTTGCAAATCGGAAGATGATGAATTTGGTGGAAATTGCGTTGGTAATTATTTAGGAATTTATCCTGTTCGGTTCCACACAAACATTTGGGCCTGCACTAAATTAATTAATTTATCGGAATTCAAATTTAAGTGTAAAGGAGTTTTTATTTTTTTTTTATCGAAATGTAAGGGAATTTAGACATGTCGTTTATATTATCATCAATATCAAAAAGTGGCTCATAGAAATGCAAAGGTCTAACTCCTTATCAATCCATTCTAGCCAGAAATCAACACCGTTGAATTTTCAGAAATTTCAATACATTAATGTTCTTTCACTACTACAATATCAGGCTTTAGGCACAAATATTTTTTTTGCTCTGTAGTGTAAAAAAGGCATAATTATTCGTGCTCCATGTTAATAATCACAATGCAACCACAACAAATTGGTCGGTTACCTCTATTGAGTACATTAATTGGATATATGAATTCGTCACCTTCCTAATCCTATCATTCTTCTCCACTTCCCCTTCACCAACCAAGTTAGTCCCAAAGGCTTTTTCATTTATTCTTTTCATTGCTCAATTTGTTGTGTCTTTTATTCCATCATTCTTATTCTTGTTAATAGCCCAAAGTCACGAGAGCCTTCTTCAGCTACTCGGTTTCCTTGCTTGCAATAGCATTCACTATGAGTTGATCTCAATGCAATATTTCAACTTTCACCTACTCCATCTATTTCAGTATTTCTTCTACTACTGCAACAGCATTTCATGTTAAACCATGCTACCACCCTAATTGACCAGATTAATCATGGCATAAATTCTCTAACCCATCTCTCTCTCTCTCTCTCTCTCCCCGCCTATAAAAATGAAAAAAAGAAGCTTATAATATTCACATTTTCAAGCATAAGAAAATCCATCTATCGAGCTAGAAAAATCCCAAACCATGAAACCCTTCTTTAGCCACTTCATTTTCTTGCTTGCAATTTCAACACTTGTCATGTCTCAAGATTCCTGTACTGTTGGTCTTGGTCCTCAGTCTGGCAACTACCATGTGGAAATTCGAAACCACTTGAGCCATGACACCATTTTGAAGGTTGGCTGCAAGTCTGGTGGTGGAGATCTTGGTGACCATTGGATTGTAAATGGGCAGCGTTTCACTGTTGGTTTCCACAATGACAAATGTGTCTCGACCGAATACTGGTGCAAGCTAAGTTGGGGTTCCAAATCCAGCCATGGCGGCAACTATCGCTTCTTCAGCTGTGAAGAATCGTTTCTCAAGTTCTGTA
Source organism: Prunus persica (assembly GCF_000346465.2). Lineage (NCBI taxonomy): Eukaryota > Viridiplantae > Streptophyta > Magnoliopsida > Rosales > Rosaceae > Prunus > Prunus persica. The sequence goes on from NC_034016.1 coordinate 19,416,668, forward strand.
ATTTCCAGGACTGCAGTTGGAAGGTTAGGGATGATGGGATATATTTGCATGACATGCATGGACTAAAAGATGTGAAATATTATGACTGGGAGAGCTAAATTGGTCTTTATACCAAGGTCAGAGGCTCAGATTGGCCTGTGGTACAAGAGGACTTATGGAATAAATAAAAAACCATGGACTTTATATTTATGGTTGTAAGAACTGTTTTTTCTTTTTCTTTTAAATGGCACTTGAGATATAGCTCATGGGCCTTTTTTTTATAAAAAAAATCTATAATAAATTGACTGTTGTTTGATGGATTTGAAACACCCGAGCCTTCATTTTGGTGGGTTAATCACCATGGTTTACTTTGTGGGTTTCGTACCAAGGTATTTTTTTCAATAGATTTAACAACCATACGATCCATGGATATATTTCATCCAAATAATAATTCATGATCAAGTGAAAAAATTTATAGGTTTTATATCAAATAATGAATTTCTCATTCAAGTAAAATTTGTGGGTTTCTCACCCAATGATAGATTTATCACACGAAGTATTTGATTGAGGATTAAGTACCCATTTAAGTGAGGGTTAAACACCCGTGACTTTGATTAAGAGTTCAACACGGATATTTGAAAAGAGACAACAGAGCAGCTAGCTCGTAGGCTGTCTTTTGGCTTCTTCATTCTCGGACCCTCCTTTTGTTACCTGCTGTCATGCTATTTATAAACTGGGGTTTGGGAGAACTGAGGATGAGGATCACTTCAAATTTGAAAAGCCCAACAACATGATCTGATTATCCTCTTCTCCATTTGTCAAAAGCTTGATCCCTTCCTTTTCTTTAGGTATAAGATCAGAGGCGATTTGATTGTAACAACCAAAGATATCCAACCCCACTTTTTCTTTTTGAATTTTGAATTTTTTTCGATTCAAAAAATTAATCATATATCAGTTAGTCTTGGATAATATCTTCAGCAGTAAATGCATTGCATGCTATTCCAAGTGTAGATATATATGCAGAGGCTATAACATGCTGCATGCATGGCTTAACTCGTGTCAACCTGCTAATTCTACCTTCTTCTTTTTTGTATATGTCATCTTTGACCACCCAATACCCTAAGACTATATAAAACTAGAGAATCAAAAACATTCAGCCAAATTAGCAGCAACCAAAATGCAGATCAAACCATGCCAATCCTACATTTCCATGTTCTTGCTTATCTTTCTAGTCTGTCTGATGAGCCAAACACTAGTCACTGATTCACTATTCGACAAGATACGGGTGCATGTTGTCAACAGCTTCCAAAACGAGACTCTCGAAGTTCATTGTAAATCCAAGGACGATGATCTCGGGCTTCACCATATCCCCGCGAATCAGGAATTCAATTGGCATTTTCGGATTGCCATTTTTAAGAGAACTCTCTTCTTCTGCGATACGTGGTGGAGGGGTGGAAAAGCTAGTTTCCATGCCTTTTCTGCCGAAGAAGGTTTTCTCAAGTTTTGTGGTGATGGAGATTGCATGTGGAGAGCAAATGAAGATGGGATGTCCTTGCTTGATTGTCACCACCAACAATATCATCTCATGCATAGATGGGAATCATCCTAACTTCATAGATCATGTATAAAATGATCATCTTGCTTGTAGGTGGTGATGATATAGATAATAAAAAACATATTCTCATTACTTGATCATGTTTAATTTCTAGCTATATTTATCTTCAATTTGGTTTCTCCACGGTTTAATTTGAAATTAGACGATGTATGGGCTCACATGTGATCGATAAATGAAAGGGCAACCCTATATCACCTGTATGGGAAAGTTGAGAAAAGAATTGGATCCTAAATAATTGTATAACTCCTTTCTTATTATAATCCCATTCAATAAATTTAAATGCTTATAAATTGTGGATCTTTATTCAATATGACAAGAAACGATTTTATTTATTTTTTCTTTTTGAAAGTCAATTTTTTTTTAATAATTGAAATGGAGGTTTCTCTCGCACATGTGCAATGAGAGTTCGAACCTAAAATCACTGATCTGTAAGTCTTAAGATTTTTTTTCCACTTGACAAGACCTCATTAGCTCCAAAGCCAACTTTAAGACGAAGAAGCAAGCAAAAGATGACTAACAATTATAATAAAGGGTCCTTAATAGTCACCCGATCAATTGCAGAACTATTATTGGACACGTGGTTAATGTAGACCCAAAGGAACTCACAAAACAACTAGGCGATCTTAGGCGTACGCACCTTGGGCTCACTTAAAACTCAAATTGAATTTGGATAGATACCTAATTAAGAGGCCTATATTGGGCCTCAATAATCTTATTTTAATTGTGAAGGCCCAATTAAAATCCCGAATAGAAACACAGCCTATTCTCTATAATATATAGCCGCATCGCATACACAGATTCAGTGACTTGTTTCTAAAGACAACTTCGCACCCTTCAAAACTTTCACACTCTCTCTCTCTCAAAACCAAGAAATGGGTCAGGGAACTCCGGGCGGGTTGAACCGGCAAGGCCTACCGGGCGACCGAAAGCCCGACGGGAACGATAAGAAGGAGAAGAAGTTCGAGCCGGCGGCTCCGCCGGCACGAGTCGGTCGAAAGCAGCGCAAGCAGAAGGGTCCGGAGGCTGCGGCTCGGCTTCCGACCGTGACGCCGCTGACCAAGTGCAAGCTTCGGCTGCTGAAGCTGGATAGAATCAAGGACTATCTGCTTATGGAGGAAGAGTTCGTGACGAACCAGGAGCGGCTCAAGCCGCAGGAAGAGAAAGCCGAGGAGGATAGATCTAAGGTCGACGATCTCCGAGGCTCGCCGATGAGCGTTGGGAATCTGGAGGAGCTAATTGACGAGAACCATGCGATTGTTTCGTCTTCGGTTGGGCCTGAGTACTATGTTGGGATTTTATCCTTTGTAGATAAGGACCAGCTCGAGCCTGGTTGTGCCATTTTGATGCATAATAAGGTAATTGGGGTATTGGGTTTTTAGGGTTTTTGATTGGGCTGTCGTTATTTGGTTGTTGATGCTAGTTTTGTTAATTTTAGCTTTTGTTGATTGGAAATTGGAATTTAGCTTGTTTGGGTTTCTGATAAATGGTTAGGGAAATGTGGGCAATTTAGTTTGTGATTTTGTTGCACTCGAAACCTAATCAGACTGTGATACTTAGTTGCATAGACAGTCTCCATTCGGCTGCTAAAGATGATACTTAGTCATTTACTGTTAAGCGGTCATCTGGTCTATATGAAATAGCTACATTTATGGTTCTACCCGTGTTTATAAACCAAACTATATTTGTTTGCTGTTGGTATAACTTCAGCTGTTGTTTTTTGATTCATCTATTTGTGTGGGTTTTGATTGGTAGTGTGTTAAATGTTGTTCCTTGTCAGGTGCTTTCTGTTGTCGGGCTTCTTCAAGATGAAGTTGATCCAATGGTGTCTGTCATGAAAGTTGAGAAAGCTCCACTGGAGTCTTATGCTGACATCGGTGGATTAGATGCCCAAATACAGGAGATTAAAGAAGCAGTTGAGCTCCCACTGACGCATCCTGAACTATATGAAGACATTGGTATCAGGCCTCCTAAGGGAGTCATATTGTATGGAGAGCCTGGAACTGGCAAGACCTTGCTTGCAAAGGTGTGGATCCAATTTTTTATTTTTCCACTTGGCCACAGCATGCCAATTCACCTTTTGCTTGTATTTATTTGTTCTTTTTGTATCCTTGTTTTGTCTTGTTCACTAGAATATCCTCCCCACTTGCACATGTTACAAAAAAATTAGGGTGTGTCACCTGCTTCACTGTTTTAACTAAGTTGCAAGATTTCTGATGTTTCCCATGTTGTTTTCCAATTTGTATCATATTCTGTATGCAACATGCCATAGGGATGCTTTTGTCATTAGTTGGGTGTCAAATATCATCAAACTGATATTTTCCTTCCTACAGGTTGCTGCATCTATTCACATTCTGTGATTTTATAGTTTGCTCTCTATTTCTGTCGCCATTTTTGTGTATTTTGCAATGCTGACACCAGTAGCAATTGCTTTTGCTAGTTTTCCTGTTTGTTTGTATGTTTGTGGGTGCACCTCTATCTCATGCACCCACCGATAGCATACTCACAATAGACGTTTGGGTCAGAGCGGGCACCAACAAAATTTGTTGCAAGGACCTGTCTAGTTTCAAAGTTTTACTGTCACAGTTACGAAAATTATGAGTGCCCCACAGAGTTCCTTTCAATGATGTTTGCTTATGGCATATTTGTTGTATCTGCACTCTTCTTGTCAAATTATCTTCTCAGCTTGTAAGCTTATTTTCACTTTTTTCAGGCAGTGGCAAACTCAACATCTGCAACTTTCTTACGTGTTGTTGGTAGTGAGTTGATTCAGAAGTACTTGGGAGATGGTCCAAAATTAGTGAGGGAACTCTTTAGGGTTGCTGATGACCTCTCACCCTCCATTGTCTTCATCGATGAAATTGATGCTGTTGGTACAAAGAGGTGAGCTGCAAGCCCCTGAACATTGATGAAAAGATTGTAAATTACTGTTAATCAAATGTTCCTGATGATCTTTTGTCTGCAGGTATGATGCCCATTCAGGTGGTGAACGTGAAATTCAGAGGACCATGTTGGAGTTACTGAACCAGTTAGATGGTTTTGATTCAAGAGGAGATGTCAAGGTGATATTGGCAACAAATAGAATTGAGAGTCTTGACCCAGCCTTGCTTCGCCCTGGCCGAATAGATAGGAAGATTGAATTCCCTCTTCCTGATATCAAAACAAGGAGGCGCATCTTCCAGGTAAATTGACACGACTGTTTATAAGAAAGAAACAAACTCAACGTTAAACGTGCTAAGTTTTTATGGTTGTGACTAACGATGATTGGATCTATTGATTGCAGATTCACACATCAAGGATGACATTGGCTGATGATGTCAACTTAGAAGAATTTGTTATGACTAAGGATGAGTTCTCTGGGGCTGATATAAAGGCAATATGTACTGAAGCTGGTTTGCTTGCTTTAAGAGAGCGCCGTATGAAGGTGAGAAAGACACTTTGATCTTCCAACCTCCGTTCCCCATCTCGAATCTCTGAAATTTGTTTATCTTTTCTTACTGTGTTTGATTCAACTGGTTGCTTAATCATTGTAATTAACGTGGGTGTTACATTTAAATTGTGTGCATCAGGTGACACATATAGACTTCAAGAAGGCAAAGGAAAAGGTGATGTTCAAGAAGAAAGAAGGGGTTCCAGAAGGGCTATATATGTGATGAAATCACCCCGCATGTACTTTTGAAGACACAGCCGTTCTGTTTGTGTTCTGTATTACAACTTAAATTCTATTTCAAGTTTCTTGTGTTTTGGTTGGATTCAATATTAAGTAATGATTAGCATCCTTAATTGAAAGATGGTGGTTGTAATACTTCAACTATAGAATCATGAGTGCCTTCCCTTAGGAAACCAACTAAGGAAACTCCGATTATTTACGTTTATCCATATGCTTCATTTCAAAGCTGGACGTGTCTCTTGATGATGCCTGTGAAAAATTGCACAAAATATCAAATCTGCTTAAAGAAAATGTGGGATGTGTTTAAGCTTGGGTTGCCGCGCGATTTGGAAACTCATTACGTTAGCCTTTGTGTGCTTGTCAACGCGTTTACTGAGTGAATTTTACGTTCTTGGATTCATTCAAGCAACTAAATTCTCCAAAAGAGGGACGACAATTCAGAAAATTGGGAAAAAGAAAAGAAAAATTAATCGTAATAACTTGACATTGTGTTTTATTTATGGACACTGCTTTTGTGAAAGGAGGCATTCATGCTTCATACAAATTGACACGTGTAGAAATAATTCATCAAAATTACCAAAAGAAAAATCTCTACACATGTCAATCTGTGATTGACAGGAAAGTAGGAGCCCCTACTTCCAAGATAGGAGGCAATTATTTTCCTTTATTTATAGAACACCCTATAATGAAATTAATGAAATTTAGGGAAAATCTTGATAACTAAGAGAATTTATAATTTCATGCATTATCTTGCTTCCAATGTTTTATTTTCTCTATAAATTTGAAGTGGGAAAATAAATCAGGATTAGTCTTGAACCCTTCCAATTTAATGAAAGAAGTTAACTACAAAGAAAATTGAACTTTTTTCAGGGAATAATTTAAAGTTGAAGTTTTTAGGGCTTACTCAAATGTCATAATTCGTTCTTTGATATTCTTTCCTTTGTAAACCATTTAATTTAATTTTCGTAGCCAAAAATTAAAAAAAAATACCTTTACAAACAAAACGGTGCGTGGGCTTTCATTCATCCCCTTAGCTTCTGTTCGTTTTCCTGGAAAATCTTTTCTTGAAAACTTTCCGTCTCAATCCTCGAAAGCTTTTAGAAGCGGGACTGAGTGTCCAAATGGGTCCTCGACTGTGCCAAGTCTGCAACGAAGCACAATCCAAGTACAAGTGCCCTTCATGCCTTGCGCCTTAGTAAGCTCATCGCAGCTCACCAATATCCTCAGTTTTATCTATTTTGAAAACCCTTTTGATTCTTGCTGGTATCTGATTCGTTAACGAAAAAGATAAAATTCTTTTGCTTGCAGTTGTTCTGTAGCCTGTTTCAAGAAACACAAGGGTGGGGCGTATTAGTTATTATCATTAATTATGAATTTCAAAAGCTAGTTAATTGCTTATTCTGTTGTTAATCTGGGACTAATTTGAGCTTATATACGAATTTTGCAGAAAACCCATGTGCTTTGCCAGTGTCTTCCTTGGAAAATTCACCAAGTAAGAATCTGGCACTCTAATTTCATTAAATTAATCTGCTTTCATATGCCTAAATGCTAATTTGTAGTTTTTTGTTGATACGTATTAGAGAAAGTATTGTATGGGATTCAATTTATGTCTGTGATCCTACCTCAATAAACACACAGCTTATTAAAAGGAAATTTTGTTATGTTTGTGTTGTTGATTATATTTTCTTCATGTTGCATTGCCTTTTGGGATATTTTCATGAGACATTTGTCCTCTCTGAGGATTCTGAGAATTCTAGTGTTGTTGATTTCTTATTCTCCAGCCACAGGTCCGGAATCACGGGTAGATAGGCCATTAACTGTTGAGGAACCGAGTGAAGTGCTGCAAAGGCTGCAACTAGAGGCTGTAGGTAAGGATTTTATAACTAAGCTTGGAAATGCATTAGAGTTTTTAACGTAGCTACACAAGATGGCCGTTGGGGAACTTTGAAAGTGGAGGGTTATCCCTTCACCTTTCGGAAAACATTGACCCTTTTATGGGGCATACTAAGACCTAGGTTCCAAAATAATTAGAAGTATAAATGATGTTCATGCCAGATTTAATCTGACGCCCTTAAGGTAAAACGAGAGAATGAAAGAGGCTGTTGTCATCTAGGCTGAAGCCAAAAAGAGGTTATTTTATTGGTTGAAACCAAAACGAGGATAACCAAACCTGTTAGAACTAAGGAGGTTTCTGCAAGTAGGCTGTAACAGAAGACAAGCCAAGGTTTATTGTGTTGGTTATTCTGAACCTTTTTCACCGTGTTATCGTTTCTTGTAAACTTTTCTTGTTTCTTTCCATCATTTGGCCATCATCTGGCCATCATCGTTCCCCGAAACTCTTAGAAGGCTCCTTTGAGCATTTGAGGTAATCCCCAATGTGGTGACTTATAGTAATTTACGATGGTTCCAATTATGTTAACTGCTGGTCTTTTTAGGGAATCTATATGTTCAGTAGGCTAGATTAGGCAACAATTTATCTACATAATCCAAAGCTGTTTTGCCGCACGGTTTGACTCCAGAGAACTGTCCCACATCTACATGTTTGATGGTAATTATCCCGCTTAGAATCTCTGGTTGAAGGAAATTGTTGGACTAGGCAACTAATAAGAACATAACAGTTTTCAATCTGCAAATGTTATGATTGCTCCCCCTGATTATCCACCCTCGTTTTTTTTCCCTTTTGTAGCTTCTTCCAGTGAAATTTGCAGTGCTTTGAAAGATGAAAACCTTCAGAAGCTCATTCTAAATATAGATTGTTCACCAGATGCAGAGAAAGTGAGTGGGGACATTTACTTCAATCAAGACCAAAGTATTTCCTTTATCAAATGTTTTTCATTTAGGCATGATACTCTCAAATCAAACTGTCTTGACTAAAATGGAGAATAATGTTTGGTAATCGTGTTCTATACTATCATCAGGAACTTGAGAAAGCTATGGGTGTGGATGTGTTTCGGATATTTACGGACAAGGTGATGCCCTCTGTTACTACTATTAGAGAATACTCTCTGCTATAAATTGTTTTGGTTGCCATATGATCATCATCGGTTCACTTGAATAAAAGCCTGAGCTCTAAATACTGTTTGGATTTCTGTCTTCAGATCCTGTCTACCCTTGGCTCATAACTACAAGCACTTCGTGAAGGACAATTTACACAGGGAAGAAATCTGATTTTAAAGCTCTCCACTATCGAGACATCTTCAACCTTCACGAAACGCATTAAGAATGTTGTGCTTCCATCTTGGACATGGTCAGGAATTTTGTAATCGGGTTCCAGGTTTGAACTATGGAAATTTTAATGTGCAATGGCTGATGTAAGTTGAAGAAAATCTCGTCAAACAATTTATAGTTAGAATATAAATGTCTCTCGAGTTTCCTGCGGGCATCTTTTACTCTTTGATGGTTAACCAGTAAAATAAAGCAAAGAAAATAGGATTTCTGGTTAAAGATATTCTCGCATCTTTGGTGGAGGATGTGATCAATATGCCTTTGCCAGATATTGAGCACAAAGTTGTCCGAGGTAGACTTTTGCCTTCGACTTATATAGGTTGTCCTCCAGTGTTATGGGGGATTTTGATCATATCTTCTTCACCAAGAAAAAGACAACTCAAGAAATGAATTGATGGGCAGACACCTTTATTTTTATCTTGGGCTGCTTTTGCAAATCACATGAAAGCAGAAAACGATACCAGAAGGATCTATCAGCATCTTCCATCTTTAGATCAGGTCCCATGAACTTTATGATCACTCATTGTGAACTTGATACCCTTCACAGCTTCTGAGAGCGACAAAATCCAAATAGGAAAATGGTAAATATATTGCTATGGGGTTGTAATAATTACATGTTAGCTTTGTTATATGGCATTTTAGCCTCACAAGAACTCAAAAAGGAGAAAAAAAACTACTCTCAGAGCTTAGACTACAAAACTTAGCAGGCAAAGAGCCTTCTGTTATCCATCCACTTCCAACTTCAACCTGCAATGCACAAAAAGTTTCACCATCAGTTCTTCCACTTTCCATACGATTACAACCCTCGATAATTTAGAACGACATTAAAACCACAATGCACTACCATTCTAATGGCAGTGGACAGTTGACTCTACCTACTGATGGGTCATATGTCTTTAACAAATTATCAGGTAAATTTAATGATGAAAGTATTTACTTTTGTAAGATTGTAAGAATTCACTGGGGTCAAGGGGAGAACCGAACTAATCTTGAAAATTACACAAAGTAAAACACAAGCTAAAAAGTATTTTTACCTGATTGAGGGTTTTCGTGAGTTTCAAGTCCCTTACTGGAACTTGGCTTGCTACTAGGCTGGGCCATTGCTTGATTCTGTAACAGGAAATGGAGCCATGAATACAGGTAATTTTATGTGAAGAAAAATTTGTACGTAATAATTTTATGTTAGAACCAAGACCATACCTGCTGTAGTGGCAACTGCATCTGCTGGGGATTGAAAAACTGCTGATAAGGATCTGCAAAATTTGGCATACGTGATTGGTTCGGATTTTGAGCAGCAAGCGCGTTTAGCATTTGATCTGACTGATTTGTTGCTTGAACTCTGGCAGGATCATTTGCAGGAATAGGCTGCATATGAAATGGTGGCACAGGGAACCTAGGTCCCAAATGTGCAGCTGCTGTTGGCATGGATGAACCAGCTAGCACATTCGGAAATGGCATCATAGGCCGGGTCATGCCTGCCATTTCCATTCCTATGCCCATTCCCATTCCCATACCCATCCCCATCGGCATATACTGCTGAACACCAGGAAACATCATAGGTACCATGCCGCATCCCATGGACATCATCTGCAGAAATTGGTTACAATCTAATTGGTATCATAAATAATGCATGAACTCGTTATTGATCTTTTCTCTTCTCACTATTTCTTTCTCGGATATTTTTCACAGTTAGAGTGACAAAAGATTGATTCTCCATTAATTTACCACTGTCTTCAGCTTGAGATTATATATAGCAGTGGAAAACGAGACAAGAGCATACCTGTACTTGTAACTGAAGTGATTTCAAGTACTCAATTGCTTCATCCAGCATTGACGCTTTGTCTGACTGATGATACAGAATACACAAAAAAAAAAAAAAAAAAAAAGTATTTTTAGAATGTGAAAAAAGAAACCGCATTTGGATCTAATGGAGAAAGCAATTCAAAATGCTTGTGAAATTCCATAAAAGATTTAATTAGTATGAAAACCTTGTTGCAACGAGGTATTAGTTCTTGTAAAGCCTTCATCTTTTCATTTATCCTATCTCGACGTCTCTGCACATAGATTCAATCCTTAGCCATTTTCAAGAGAAATAACGTCACCTAAGGAAGGTGAACAACTTGCTTTATCAGCGAAGCTATAGTTCAAGCTAAAGTACAGACCCTCTCGGAGAGATTGTGGACCTCGGCAGCACGGGATCTCTTTGTAGACGTTGATCCTCGAGCTTGTTTTTTTCCGTTGGCAGATTCAAACTCAACATCCTGTTTAAAATCATCAGAGAAAAGAACAATTACTTCAAATATCCAATAGTAAATTGCAATGAGTATAGGAAATATCATCATCTGAAAGGTACAATACAAACATGAATGCCCTGACCAATCCCACCAACTGAATTATACATGGCATTATAAACTTAACATCTTTACATTTTTGTAATGGTTTCACAATTAACAAAGGCATCAACATATCTAACCAAACAAAACCAATTAAACATATTTTCTGTCAATGCATGCATACACACCAAGTACCAATTTGGCTACTCTTTCTACTGTCTTACACTACCATGAACTGATTTTGAATCCTGATAAATAAATAAAAACCCCATTTCCAAGGCCCTATCAAAAGTAATAGAACTATCATTTTTCTTGTTGAATATAAATAAATAATAAATAATCCCACATCAATAGTATATTTCCAGATAATTTACCAAATAAATAAATAAAGTTTCCAGATAATGAGGGAAGGCTACTTTATTTTATTTTATTTTATTTTTATCAGAAGGAAGGCTAATATGGGACGGAGAAACAAACAAGTCCTGTGAAAAGCCACGTGTAGCCCATGATGATTAATAAATCATTTTCGGAGGGTATATGCAGTTGCACTAGAAATTCGCTGCCACCTACACCATCTACCAATCATCTTCCATTCAATTTTATTGTCAGAAAAATTTATGCTCCTCCTTCCTACTGTACTGTACACGTGCGAAACTTTAATCATAAGCCCAGAACTGCCACGTGTACGGCGCACAACTGAAGTGACGGGGCCCAAAAAACACTAAGGCACATATTGGATGTAGAGTTTCTATAGGGTTATAGCCTAGGGCACTGGGGGACGCAGTGCGCACGATTACCGACGTTACCCCCCTCCACCTGCGCACGTTAGCCGAGACCAGGCAACAAACAACACCTTGGGAAAGAGAAGAATGGATTTTATTTATTTATTTATTTATTTTCCATTTCTGGAAACTAGTTAATTTCAATTCTCACAGAAAATGTTATCGTTATCATCACTAATTAGTAAAAAAACAAATTTGTGCTGACTCAGACTCACTCACTCACCTCGCTCTGAAACTCGCCGTCGTCCTCGGCTTCTCTCCCTTTCCGCTTCCGATCCTCGCCCGCCCGCGGCTTCTGAGACGATATCGGCTCGGCGCTCACGCTGGCACTCGCACTGGAGCCGCCGGGCGACGAAGTCAGCGACATCTCACACGTCATAATCTCTTTCCCAGTAAACGACGTCGCAGCATTAGCAGTAGCGACAGTAGCAAACGACGTCGCAGCACCGGCAGTCACTCCGCCGCCGCCGCCGCCGCCGTCGAGCCCGGAATCCAAAGCCCTAGAGCTGTGGCCCACCAGCGGAGTATCGCAGGAGTCCACCACCGTCGTCGACTCCCTCACCACGCTCTTGGAGCTGGACGGTGCCGTTTCCGAAACCCTAGCCGTGTTGTTGTTGGTCTTGGCGAAGGGGAGAAAGTTCTGGAGCTCGGTCCTCCTCGGCGGATGAATCGGCGGCTTGGACGGCGGTGCAGAAATAGGATTAGGCCGGAGTTCGGCGGCGGCGGCGGTGTTGGTGTTGGTTTGATGAACGGTGGAGGAATCGGGGTAGAGGAGGTCGGCGCAAAAGGGGTCGTCGACGAGAGGGTACTGAAGCCAAGAAGCCATTTCGTCTTCGTGCATAAACAGCTGGTGGTTTTGAGGTGTGGGATGGGGTTGGGGTCTGGGGATGTCTCTGTCTTCGGGCAAGACGGCGGCGTATTTGGATGGGGCCTGTGACGACTTTTTGTTGTTAGGCGAAGGCCTTTGGTTCTGGCTCTGCATCACAACTTGACCATTTTGCCATAGCAGCTCCATGATCTCATCATCTGGCCTGCAACATGTCATGTATGTCATAAATAAATTGCGATTAATAAATTTGAAAAAAATTGAAAAATAAGATAAATTTTTACAGGGATGATTTTCTGAGGCGGTTCGGGGCAGAGGAAGTGGGAATTGAATAATCATCCTCCATTTCAAAATCGGGGACGCACCGATTCATCTTTTCTTTTATTGAATCACTAAATTAGTCCTGAACCCAATCAAAAATTAAACTTGGAACCAAATTTAACAAGAAAAACAAAAATTACTATAAAAAGGGGATGAAGATGAAGCTGCTTACGGATTCAAATTATACAAAGGAAGAGGAAGTACTTCTTCTTCCCCATATCTGGACCGACCAGAGATGCAGAGATTGAGGAAGTACTTTGATGGAATAATTGGGTGGCTGGGAATTTCCAACTGTGGAAAACGCAGATGGGTGGTGATTGGGAAATTAATGGAGCGAAATCTAAGAGAAGATTTGGTGTTGGGGGGGTCTCTGTCTCAGTGTGTCGCGGGGCTAAGCAGCCTAACACTAACACAACTAGCTAGCTACTTCCACAAAGATAAGGTCCTCTCTCTCTCTCTCTCTCTCTCTCTCTCTCTCTCTCTCTCTCTCCGAATAATAATAATAATAATAATAATAATAATAGCCAGGAAAGAGACGAAATGAAATTTTGACGCTATGCAAGACTCTGTGTTTTCCCAAGCGATGAGCCCCATTTCTTTTTTCATTTTCGCCATAACTCTCTCTTATGTTATGTTATATGTTAATGTTTTATAATATAAAGCAAGCAGTTAAACGCAAACGCAAACTCGGGTTTTTGTTTTTTTGTTTGTAGAAACAAAAGGGATCAAATCCAATGAGGCGTACATATTATCGTAGACAACTGATCTAATTCATATTTATTACAAACTTAAGTTATTATGATTTTTATTTATTTACATAAACGATATAATTTAAATCAGAGAAACTCGAACTTGTGTGCAAGAAGACAACATCACTTCCATAGTCAGCTGGCATAACCTCGACTTCTCAAAGGTTTTAGCTTTTTGTTAAGCTGAAAATGACTAATTACAACCGTCCGTTGTTAACTGCCACTTCAATTTTTGGTTCATAAGAAAAAGACTGCATCTTCTGGCACACACCATCCCACTTGCGGTCTGTCCTTTTCTGTTCTTTTCTCTCTCTCTCTCTCTCTTGTTTTTTTGACGTATGGAAATTAATAAATGAACAAAACGGATGACGTACGGTTTTAATTATTTCATCTGCGTACTAATTTTTGATTAGGACCATGCTTTAGATTATGATGGAGAATCTAACTCGTGCTTCTTTCTTTGTTTGGACAGGGTTTCGAGATGCAAAATTGAATCGATAATCATTATTTTTTCCAACTGAAATTCATTCACCCTTGACTTTTTTGTTCATTTTACCTGAAATGTGGGTTATGTAACTTATGTATGTTTGCTTTGTCTTATATTATTGACGGATCATTACTTAGGGCACGTTAGGTATCTTATTTAAATAGAAAATTTAAAAACTTTGATTAAAGAGTTCTTAAATCTATTTTTAAGATTCAAAAATTTTTTTAGTATGCAACTTGAAAAATATTTTCAAATTTTAAAAATTTGAAAACTTGTGGGTTGTTAAAAAAAACTGAAAAAACAAATATTTTTTGTTTTTAATAATTGGGGTGTTTTTTAGTTGTTCTTGTGTTCGAGTTTTTAAAATAGGGCGACTAAACAGGTTTTTTTTGTTTTGGACTCAAATTATGTTTTTGAGTTTAAAATGTTGAATTCAAGTTAAATATCAAACATGCCCTGAATTGCTTAGTCAAACATCCCAATCAACTCGTTATGATGCTAAGTTAGTTTTCTTGGTGAAATCTTGGCAGAATTTTAGCGTGCAAAAATATATTTCATTGCTTAAGAACACAATATAACGTCAGTAATAAATTCATGCTCTGATGCGAGTAATTGTAGGTATTTATTCCCTACTACTCCATGCTCCCCAATCAGAACCATCTATGTGTACTTTCTTCCTCTAAATTTAATCTTCTATCATCTCACTATTAATTCCAGATTATATTTGTCGCAGTCTGCACGCATCACCATCCTAATTCTAATTAAAAATAATTAAAAGATTGCAAGGTTTCCCATCACAAAATATCTATAGAAATATTATATAGCATGATTAGGCGTGAGTGGGATTGCTTTATTTGGAAAATGACAATTAACGGTAAACCGTCGCCAAGTTTAAACTTTAATTCATTAGCGGCTTCCTCTCCTCTCTAACAGAATCTTAGACCAACAAAGCCATACTTAAATATTTGACACGTGGACTTTAATTTCCATTGCCCATGTCATGCCATGTAATCATGTTACATGCCTGCATGCATGCATGGCAATCGTCAAACTGTATTGATTAAAAAGAATAATACACGAGGATTTAGGTTAATGGCGTGGGCCCGAAGAAAACAATTGGAGTTGTGTTATCAGTAACCTAATTTAGGGATTTGGTTGTCGAACTTGTTTAAAATAAGACCAACTTGTGATGGAACGAAGCTGTTGGGTATAAATTAATGGACATGGAATAGGAACATCATTCTACTGTTTTCTCATATGCATTGTCTCTCTCTCTTTCTCTCTCATGAATCAAATTAAATCCGTGATGATTCATTGATTCGGTATGATTGAAGCCATGAATTTTAAAAAAGGTGGGCTATAATTTTAAATGGCTCCACCCTTGTCGGTGTTTAATTTAAAACCTAAACCGAACTAAATCAGACCATACACACCCTAATTGTGATCACTAGTAGTAGTACTGCACATATGAATTGGAAAAGTATAAGACGAAATTACATCCTTATGTCTTGTTCCATTGGCAGGTAACATCAGACCTTACTAAAAGAGTCCAAAAACCTGCAACATTTTTCGAATTAGTCAGCTATAATTATATAAAATAAATATTAAAATAGAGGCCTACCATAGCATCCCATGTGCTGCTGGCAGCATATCATAAGGATTCTTTTCCCATCATAACTAGTAGCTAATATTAAGTAGGAGGAGGGCTACACGACAAGTCGTCTTTGGCACCATTCAATTTTTAACACAACGATGTCACTGCTTACCTATTAGTATTACCCTATATAAATTCCTTTCAGCACTGGCTCAGAAATTTATGTCAATCAGATTAATTATTATCATGCAATTCCATACATATTTTTTATTTATTTCGAATTATCAGTTTTTTCTTCTTGTGTATTTTTGTCAACGAGTATAATTCTGAAAAATAGTCTTGACTTATAAGCTAGAGATCTGAGTTTAAAACTCTCATAACACATTAGTATTGTGTGTGAGAAACCCACTCTTTAATTTAGACTATTACTTATATTTTTTATTATTATAATAATTGAAGGCCGCTTTTATTACAACTCATTACAAATATATACCGTTCTTGAAAATCATGAAAATCGATCTTGAGTCCTTTACCTAGTTAGTCGTCTAATATTTATGTGAAGGATTTAGTCCAAATTATTGGTTCTAATAAGTGGGATTTTTTAGGCCAACAAAGAAAGGACCCTATGTATTTCCTTCATTCGGCTCTCCTCAATACGGGCCCTAAATATATATTGTTAGGATCGAATACAGGAGCGAAATAGAAGCATATATATATGGAGATTGTAGAGGAATCTTCTTCGTAAGGCGTGCAGACGTGGCAATGAGTGAGCATTGCCATGTTGGCCAGTTCACCGACATTTGAGTACCACCTTGGGTGACCCACGTATCTTCCTTCCTCACCAACTACTTTGCTTCTTTGCCTTTAACAAGAAGTGGTCTCCCGTCACGAAGTGGCTCCATAACCACATAACAATCTTTGCTTCTTCTCAAATTCTAATTGGCTCCTGGGTATATTCCAATCAAAGAGCATCATAACTTCAGTAGCCTGAGATTCGAACCCACGGCACTGTTAAGTAGTCTGAGATTCGAACCCACAACACATTGACAGCGTGTATGTGAGAAAACATCTCCCTCAATATCACCTTATCCTATACGTTTTCAGTTTATTTAATGTATGCCTTATAGAAGAATTTACACGGTAATAATCTTATTATTATTAATAATACCATTATTTTCAGTTTTTGCACAGAATCTTATAAATCACGGGTTAACCCAGTATTTTATATATTTTATTATCAAGATTAGTTTTTTTTTTCCCCTCACTGCAGACTAAGAAAATAGAAGGTGAGAACAACAAAATCATAAATACCACCAGAGACTACACCTGGTGTAAAATGTTCCTGCACAATTAACCTCTCTCACTATGATTACATTCATGTTCAGCCTCCAATACCATTGAAGAAAAAAAAGAGTATAAAAGCGAGAAATTGGAGAACTCAATTTGAATAAGGATAAACGAGCAAGGTGTGAGCCTGAGTAAGCAGCCTCTACTGAATCCAACATGTTGATAGAACTTCTAGTAATCCATGCCTCCCATGCCACCTCCCATTCCAGGGGTTTCCTTCTCATCCTTGGGAAGCTCGACGACAACTGCCTCTGTCGTGGTCATTAACGAGGACACGCTGCAAAGTGACAAGTTTCAGATGCTTGCTTGAAGAATTGCAGCAAGTTCTTAAAGAAAGAGAAATTAACTTTAAAAAGAAGGGTCTTATAAAGAACTCTGAATTACCTTGCGGCATCGACCAAGGCGGTTCTGATGACTTTCAATGGATCAATGATCCCTGCCTTTATCATGTCTACATATTCACCTGAAAGGAGCAGAGCAAGGATAAGTTTTCATCTAACTTTTTTCAATGCTAGAACTACACCTGAACTGAAGCCACCCTTTTCTGTGATTGTTCAATGGTTAGAAAGATGACCAACCTTTTGCTGCATCATATCCAAGGTCAGGATTGTCCTGCTCCAATAGTTTGCCAACAACAACTGCCCCCTCAACTCCAGCATTAGAAGCAATTGTGGATACAGGCATCTATAAGAATGGAACCAAATGGTAAGATAGATAAAATGTAGATGAATAAATTATAAAGCTGTGCCTCTAAGTTAAGAAATTGTATTATTTGCAGTACAGAAAGAACCCAAGAGCATGAGAAGAAACTATAAAGGAGAACAGATTTTTATTGAAACCTTAAGAGCATTCTGAATAATTTGAACACCAATCTTCTGGTCAAAGTTTGCAGTTGCCAACTTGTCCAGCTCCTTTGAGGCATATAGCAGTGCAGCACCACCACCTGTACATTGGAAGCTCTTGCTTACTATAAGATATAAACCAATTCAAACAAGACAAACAAAATATGTTTCTGGATAAACGACTTACCAGGTACGATTCCTTCCTCTACAGCAGCCTTGGTGGCATTTAGAGCATCAGTTACTCTGTCCTTCTTTTCACTAACTTCTGCTTCGCTCGCTCCGCCAATCTACAAAGTAGGTCTCAATCAGACTTGTTTTCAAGAGCTGGCACCAGTATATTGCAAATGGTAATTACAGCAATATGCTTGCAAGATGTTCCAGAAGTTAAACTTGTCACCCCGGACGAATAGAAGGGACAGAAAACAATAAGGAAAACCAACCTTTAAAACGGCAACACCACCAGAAATCTTTGCCAACCGCTCTTGTAACTTCTCCTTGTCATAATCAGAAGTGCTCAATTCAATTGATGATCTCAGCTGTCACAAACAATCAAAGTCCACATATCTGGTTAACAAATGCACTGGAACCCAGAATAGTTGTTAGTTGTTGGAAGCGATTAATCAAGAAGAATCAGTATAAACCTGTTCACATCTTTCTTCAATGGCTTTCTTGTCACCAGCCCCATCAAGAATAACAGTGTCATCTTTTGATATCGTAACCTACAATACCAGACCATGCAAGTCATAAAATATTTCAACTTATTTAGAGCAGACATTGTGTCACCAAGATTAGGAACATATGCTAACAAATCACTTGATATATCTCACCCTTTTGCAGGTTCCAAGTGTTTCTACTCCAACTTTGTCAAGGTTCAGACCAAGCTCTTCAGTTATTACCTAGAACCCCCGAAAAAAAAAGAGGGGGAAAATGAAAACAAAGCAGTTCACATGTCAGTCTCACAATAGCTTAAAGTTTTCAAGGAAAAGTGAAAACACAGAATGAAACTACCTCGCCTCCCGTAAGAATGGCTAGGTCCTGCAAATTTGCCTTCCTGTTTTCTCCAAATCCAGGGGCTTTAATTGCACAAACCTTCATTCCATTAACAGAATCGTATCAAAACAATGAAATAATAGTCGATCAACAATTTTTGACAGTGGACACATAGTCAGTAGATAATAGAAAATACAAGGATCACCTTAATTCCAGCACGAAGCTTGTTTATAATGAGTGTAGCAAGTGCTTCACTTTCCACATCTTCAGCAACAATCAAAAGAGGTCTTTGTTTCTGAGAACCCACAACAAATCAGTCAAAGCAATAAGAGAAGTATATCCACCAGATTTCAATAATCCCCTCAGAGAAACACTTACCTTCAATGCCAGCTCTAATATTTTCACTATCGAATTTAGATTTGAGATTTTCTTCTCGTGGATTAAGACGAGTGGATCTTCTAATTCCTGTTAAAATTAAAACATCTAGTTATCAATCACAATGGAGCAGCTTCAAAAAAAGTGGGATAACTAAATAATCCCAACATAACTTAAAGAAAAAGCCTTCCAACTGAAGAACCATGAAACATAGGCTTATAATAAAACAGTGACAAATAATGACAAAAATGCTTACACATTTTTGGTTCTTAGGATTGGTAATAAAGTAAGGGGATATATATCCCCTATCTAGCTTCATTCCTTCAACAACCTCCAATTCATTATACAATGTTTTTCCATCCTGAAACAATTCAAAAGCAAAACAAAATTCACATCAGATGCATATAGAGAATGAAGAGAAGCTCTACTGTGCCCCACCACATGTCAGAATAAGATACTATTCACAAAAAATGATTGAAAACAAAGGAACATTCTTAGGAAACAACTTACAGCAATGGTAATAACACCCTCTTTGCCAACTTTCTCCATAGCCTTAGCGATTAGTTCACCAATTTCTCTCTCTCCATTAGCTGATATGGTCCCAACCTTTTCAGGAAAAAAGGATTTCATAAAAAACGTCATTATAAAATTTAGACATTCATATTATTTCTCTCAATTCCCAAATTAAAACAAACCAGACCTGAGCTATTTCTTCAGATGTGCTGATCATCCGAGCCCTACTCTTCAAGTTTGTCACAACAGAATCAACTGCCATTGAAATGCCTCGTCTTAGGTCCATAGCATTCATTCCAGCTGCCACTGATTTGCATCCTTCAGTAAATATAGCGCGGGTGAGGACTGTAGCACAAGTGGTACCTAAAAACACAAATAACAACCTTCATGTCACTGTTTTCCTGATCACCCAAAGTTTTACAAACACTTTTACATAGTGTATGGAACTCTCACCGTCCCCTGCGGCATCATTTGTAGCATTTGCGACCTGCTTTACAAGACTAGCACCAATGTTCTTGACTTTATCTCTGAACTCAATGCTCTTTGCTACAGTGACACCATCCTTTGTCACTTTAGGGGCCCCAAAGCTTTGTTCCAGAACAACATTGCGTCCCTGTGGAAAATCAAGCAATAAGTCAACCATTCGAAACAACATCAATGCATCAACAAGATGTAAATATAAGCATATGACAACTAAACGCAAAAAATTACTATCAATATACACATCATTGTTCCAAAGTCATAGCACGCAATCAATCAATAACAAATAAATCAAGAATGACAAAGCCACTCACTTTTGGCCCCATTGTGACTTTAACAGCATCAGCGAGCTCTTCCACACCCTTGAGCATCAATGCCCGGGCTTCCACACCGAATTTGATATCTTTGGCCGCATAGTTCCTTCTCGAAATCAAACTACTACCAATCTGTACAGGAAAAAAAAAACTAAGTCACATCAAAACACAATTAAACAATACCAAATCACAACTTTAAAAGGGAAAAGGAAGAATAAGTACCTGTTGGGTACAGTTCCTAGCCAACCTACAACCACAAATCAATAAAAAATGAGAAAAATGAGAGAGACCCAGATGAGAAAACAATTTTAAAAAAGTGACTTTTGGCCACAAGTCTGAATTTTTAAAGAGCCCAGATACGAGTACCTGGCTTTAGAGGCGAGGCTGCCGGCGAAGCGGTACATGATGAACTTGCAGAGAAGAGAGAAGTAGAATGAGAAAGTACGAGCTCTCAGGTAAAAGAAAGAGACAGAGAGAAGGAGAGTATAAATTGTGGAGCACAGAAAAGTCTAGAAGGAATTGGTTTATGTTAGGGTTTAGGGTTTTGGGGGGTTTGGAGAAGGCAAGATCCATTTACTAAGGCCGAAAGCCACGGACCCTTCTGTTGACAATGCTGGACTGTGGGCTTTCATTTGGACCCTCTGTAGACCAATTTTCTCTGACCCAATATTTTTCTCGGGTCGGATTCTCTAACCCAATATTAATAAAGCTGAATTTTTAGTCCAATGAAATAAATAATTTCGTTCAAATTATTAATCTTATGATCTTGTTTTTATTTTATTTTTTAAGAATATATCATTTATTTTTTAGATGAGTAGTTCTCCTAGATTTTATGCATGCAAAGACTTTCTGAATGCTACACTATGCATGAAAACCAACCTCATTTGGTAGGGAAAAAAAAATTTAATCACATTTGTCTCATCAAATCGCAGACTTTTTTTGTGCCAAAAGATTTTGACAAGAAGTAATTTACCATTTTCTAACAACTAATTAGATTTTCTTGGAATAATAGTAATTAGGAGCCAAACCATTCCACCAACACACCAAAAGGAACAAAGTGTAAGAAAGTACAAGGAAGAGGAGGTAAAACTTTCTCATATTGATTACATGAATTTTTTGATGGGAGCTTTGAATTGTTAATTAATCACACCCACCACAACATCTCAAGAGCTACTTGATGGTCAGAGGGTTACATTACATGGATAACCTGACCTGTCTGTTTTGAGTCTTAATACTAATCCATGAAATTCAGACATGGAGATTAACCTTATGGAGGATGGCAACTAGCTTATCAGGGGTTAATGGTTTCTCTTGGTAGTCATCTAAGCCTGCCTCTATAAATTCTTGTGTGTCTTCACTGAGGGATGAGTGTGACGAAACGCCTGCGATTGTGCTCTGAATTCCCATTGCCCGCAGTGTTCTTGTTGCCTATAATTCAAAAGACAGCACAAACAAATTCAGAAACATTAACAGGCAACATCAGTTGTGAATTGTGTCTTTATTTTTACTTAATTTCATACCTCAATGCCATTCATGATAGGCATGTCCATGTCCATGAGAATAAGGTCAAAGTGTTTTCCAGAGCAGTGGACATCAACGGCTTCTTTCCCATTCCCCACAACTTGGTTTTCTATGCCAAGATTTTCCAACAGTTTGTGGTGAATTCTTTGGTTGATCATGCTATCGTCTACAACAAGCGCGGTTATCTTGGTTGCTGCCTTTGTGTTCTTCAACATTGTTTCCCTTCTTGGTTTATTCAGAACCCACAAACTTCTTTTCCTGCATACACAACAGCCAGTGTGAGAAGCTTGTGTTAATTTGAGGCAGGAAAAAAGAGATCTGTATATACATAGAGAGAAAAGAAACCAATATATTTTCAGCATTATGTCCCAGAGAGGTTACTCTTATGAGTGAGAGAATTTGCAGCCATGAGAATTCAAATTACTTCCTCATTATGAGCTTGAAAACCATTGGTTAATTGTTATCCCTTGCAAAAAGATGAACTGAATTGCAGTAAACTTGAGAAAGAATTAAAGTATTCAAGCAAAAGGGTCAGAAGGTACCTTAAGATGCTGCTGAACGCAGATATTTCAAGAGATTAAGAATGGTATTTCTGCTAACTCTCCTTCCCATGCTGCAATTTCAATCTACTTATAAAAAGCAGCAGCAGCAACTGGAAAAAGGATACTCCACAACAAAAACAAAAACAAAAAGAAGGAAAAAGGATAAAAGTGGCCATGTGGGGATACACAGAGTATCACTAGGATTTAATTGAGAATCTGAAAATCTAACAATGGCTGATTTTTTCCTTAATTGTTGATATGCAAAAATCAGACGCCTCTGCCTTCTTTCAGGTCTTCTTTGCAAAATTGAAATATGGATGACAGCAGCAAAGGTAAAAAGGTTGAGGCTACTTGCTCTCTTTTTTTCACCCTCCAAGTTCAGCATTTAATAGCTCCAAATTTGTTCTTTTTTTGGTCCAATTTAATAACCCAAATTAAAAGTAGAAAGAAACTTATACCATGTTATCCAACACGGCACACAACTTCCATACTTTGAAATATTACCTTTTTTGGTTCACTTCTTAAGGAATCATATTAGCTTCTCGACTGCCAAATCAGTGTCCAAATTCATTGACATTGTAACTTTGCAATCAAGAATCTTGTTTATTTAAGTTCCAGTTTATTTATAAGATCTATTCTCTTTGCTTACAACAAGACTCAAAATCTAAAACTTATCGCTTTACCCGTTTTTCTAATTACTTTCTAACAAATTGTTTTACGAGCGATATTCATGACATATAGACAGATTGAGTGTAAGTGGAACACGTGATAGGTCTTGTAAATAGTAACGTTTTGAGCGTTTAAGTGTAACACGTGATGAGTCATGTTAACAGTAACGTTTTGGACGTGAAAGTGGAACACATGATAAGTCATGTAAATAGTAACGTTACGAGTAAAAATTAAAAAATTAAAAAGTGGTAGGTTTTTCAATTCCATGCTGACCCAACTCTGAAAAAAGACATACACAATTATGCCCGACCATTATGTGACATAATGGTGATGGTTATATGTCACTGTAATTGGACTAAATATACATATTGATGCCAGAAACAATTAGGCACCTGAAAAAGAAAAAAACTGATCTACCCGTGATCACACATAATGCTCATAATTATTGTGATTATAATTAGCTATCAGGATGTACATACATATACATATATAGATATACTTACTTAAACTGGTTACATGTTTTAAGTGAGAGAGCCAGCACCACATGGGGATTTAGAGAGAGAGAGAGAGAGAGAGAGAGAGAGATTCTTCTCTTCCCCTTTCTCCCTTTTATTTTTTTTTTTATCCTTTCTTTCTTACCCCCCCTTTCTCTCCCTATCCTTCCTTTTTTTTTCCCTCTCCCCCTTCTTTTATTAATTCTTTCTAACATATTTCTCTCCTCACACACACCCTTTTTTTTTTTATTCTTCCCCCTTTTTTTTCATTTTCTTCCC